>NC_041402.2:118504563-118664563 GCF_900747795.2 Erpetoichthys calabaricus
TGACTAGTGAGAATTTTTTTTTTTTTTTTTTTGCATGTTACCGGTTGAATTTTTCTGTGCTGCCTTTTTATGGGTTATTTCATGGTCACTGTGTTAGGAAAAGTGTATATTCCCAAAAATAGGTTATGTTATAAAGAATTACCTGAAGAAAAGTGTATTTTGAGAAATCTCTAGCAAAAGATATCAGTTTTTGTTAGTCGCTCGAACCTAACCCTGTATTTCCCATAGGTTCAATGTATTAACATTTGCATCTTTCGCGTCCTTTCCTAGGAACATAATCTCTGTAAAAGTTATTTACAAAACATACATCTTACCCTCACTTTAAATAGAATGATAATTTCTTGATTTACATGTGTTATAGTGTTAATTATGAAATAAGAAATGTGTTTTGCAACATAATGAGAGCTCAACAGGATGAAGCTAAAGAGGAAGCAGTGGGTTAGGGGCTGTCTCAGTTCCGTGTTTCGGAACCATGACACAAGACCATGGACGTTTGAATAGAGGTTTTGGTCTTGATCTCAGGAACATTACACACCTAACTTCTAGGGGAATTATATATTGGGAAGTTAAAGGGGGACACTCCAACCTGTTTTATCCATGTAATTTGAGTAAAACTCCATGCAAGGAACACAGAGGGGGTTAACATCCTATCTTTGCAAATACTAATGATGTGCCAGGGTGAGTCCTTCATTCACATTTAGTAACTCAGTTATGAAAAGCTGATGTAGCTAAGTATGCTTTCCTAACAATGAAAGTGCTCTTTTTTTTAATGGCAATTTTAAAGCTGTTATAATGATAAAAGGTAAATCAGAAATGTCGCTGTTATTGCCCATTATGTTTAATTGAAAAGAAAAGTAGTTTTTGTTTGATATGATGAACACTTAACAGTTTTAATATAAAGCAACAGCAAATCAGAGGTCTCAGGTTCAAGAGTGAAATGGTACAGGATTGGAGCAAAATAATACTTTTTTGGGGCCCTGGAGAAGTGTTTAAAAATCTGTTTTTAGTACACCCGTTAACCAAAAAGCAGAGCAGTGCAGTGGAAAAATCTGTCCATTTTATAAATAACACAAATTAACAATTAAAAATTATAAAGACAATGGTCTTGGAAATTATGTGCAAATACAAAAATACTGCAGCTTAACTTGTCTGGAGTAGCATGATTTGATATTAAGTTTTGAGGTAAAATCAAGGACCTTTCGTTTACATTCAAATGTATGCAATGTAATGTTCGATCTGAAATCATTACTAGAAACTAGGTCTCCAACTCCTGCAGGCTGGAGTGTTTTAAAACTGATTACTCTATTTGAGCAAACCAATTTAATCAAAGAGGAAGCCGAAGAGCAAAAAACCTCAACTGAAATCTCTCATCTCATTTAGCTGCAATGTTGGCAATCTGCTGCAAATGCTCTCTTTGCCCCTGCCCTGACTGGCCAAAGTTCACATGCACTCTAACCATTTATTGTTGGCCGTCAACCTAATAGCATATTTTTAGACTATGAGAGTAGAAGTCCCTGTAGGAGTCCCATGCAAATAAGGAGAACAAGAAACTACTTACAAAAGACACTCATTTGAGAATTAAACTCCAGTCATTCTCTGGTTCTGTAGCCCTCCGGTTTTTGTTTGATAATCAGTGAGCAATTTTTACATTTTGTTGACCTCATTGTTTAATTAGCTGTTCTTTTTATTTATTTTAAATATTGTTTTATTGATTTTGTTTCAATTAGTTTCTTAGTTTGCAGTCAGGAAAGTGTGCATGTGTTAAAATATACATTTATAAATATACATTTATAAGAAGTGAAGAAATAGTTGTATTTTTTGACATAATATACATTTTGTGTATAGTTTGATCTCTTAATTGTATCCAAATACAGATAATTACTGTCAAGCATAGTGGTGCCAGGGCAAAGGGTTCACAGAGTTCTAAAAGGCAACTATTTAAGTGTTTCCCAATTGTTTGCTTACTAGTAAATAATAGCAAACTTTGCCAGAAAATTAATAAGAAAAAAAATTGTAAAAAAAAAATGAAAAATAACATTTTTATGTACCTGTATTCCTACTTTGTTCAGTAAAAATGTAGCATAATCAGTTTATACTTTCTGGACTGATGCAAAAAACACAAACTTAAAGAAACTGCTTGCTTAATTAATGCAGGGATCCAATTAAAAGAGCAAAATGGCTAAGATAAAAACCTGCTGCCATGGGGGGCCTTCAGGACTGAACTTGAGAGTGACTGGCCCAAATGACACATTTTTTCACTGTATGCTCTTAAATATTTCTGCTGTACAAAATTATTATTTTTTAATTAATGAAGTTATTTTTTCACTATTCTTGCTACTGTGTTTGTGACGTGGATTAAATGTTATTTTCTGGGCTTTTTTGTTAGAATCGAGCTGTACTACACATTGCTCTGAGAAACCGCTCCAACACTCCTATCCTTGTTAATGGCAAAGACATAATGCCTGAGGTTAACAATGTCTTGGAGAAGATGAAAAACTTTTGCCAGGTAAGACTTAATGAATTGGTATTAATTATAGCTTGATATACAATCTTTGTCACTGTGTAATCATTACTTCATTATGCTTTTTTAATGTTGGATACGTTACCTTTGCTGAAATCCTTAAAGGAAGAGCCTCTTAAAGGATGCATTGTTTTGTTTTATTTATGAAATAACAAAGCTGGAGATAAAGTATTAATTATAAGCAGGTATCTATTACCAACTTTATTACTCAGGAATATTTAGAACTTTCTAGCATAGTATTCATGTGAAATGAAGGAGATCCTTTGCCTTATCTACTGTCATAGAGGAAGTTGAAGATTATAGTGTGCATAGCTAGCCAAAGTATAGGGCGTTGTCCAGTAGCCATAATTTTTATATACATAGCTAAAAGGAAAATCTTCTGTCTGGTTGCCACCCTTTTAATCAAGAATTGCATATGAGGAAACTAGAAAAAAAAACATAAATTGAATATTCCTCAAAGGTGATATATTAAGTTTAGTAGGTGCCCAGGAAGCTGGGTAGCAGAACCCTAAACTTCGATTCTTTTTTGTGTAGTAGCCTTGACCCCTATTAATTATAATTATATAATTGAATGCCTACATCTTCTCTTGTCACCAGGCCATGATACCAGAATTCACTAACTTAATATCAGTGTTGAGCTCTGACATGGGCATGACTTTTACTTGGGAATAATTACATTGGTATTAAAACATGTTATTTTATTTTATTGTGTATGGATTTTTGTTTCAGCTTTTGTAAGAGTGCCAATAGTTTTTGAGCTCTTTCTACTTTTAGCTACTCCCCTCTAACCAGTAGAAATCTACTCAAAGGTATGGCAAAAGCATAGTCCCACTCATTCCTCATAAGAGTACCAGCGAACAAGGTGTTAACTCTTTTTCCTTTGCCAATATTAAGTCGTATAGATATATTTAGATATTTAGATTGATAGATTTTTAAAATTATAGGGTGCAGCAAAATTTCAGTGTAAACATTTTGAACATGAATTTGATATCATTATCAACTGATCAATCAAGTTGTATTGTAGGAATCCTTTTATTTTTTTTCCTTGGAAGACCAATATTAAATTATGCTTTATCCAACCTTTTGAGAGTATAAACAAGATTGCCTGTTGAAACCAGATATATTTATTCTGTTAAGATTTAGGGCATTTTTAAATCATTTATTTAAAAAAAAAAGTTTTTAAAAATGAAATGCTAGTGACCATTTGGTATTACAACATTAACAACATGACAGTATGAATTTTGTGTATTTTAAGTCACTTAGGGGGAAAGGAGAATTTTCTTTTTTTAAGCAAAAGATCCAGATAAACTATCATACTGGTCCTTATTACTTTCTGCTTGTATGAATTAAACAGATTTTAGTATTCAATCAGTGTATCCAGCAAACATTTTATTAAAGATTTTTCACTTTTAAGGTAATTAGTAAAGCTTGGAGTGTTTTTGCCAGATTTTGTCATATTTAAATATATTTTACTTCTTTGTTTATACTTAACAGCTGTTTATGTGACCTCTTTTTAAATCTTGTTGTGGTGCATTTTTAGAAAGTTCGTAGTGGAGACTGGAAGGGTTACACTGGAAAAGCCATTACTGATGTTGTCAATATTGGTATTGGTGGGTCAGATCTGGTAAGTAATAAGAAAAACTAATTGGTTAATGAATTCTTTAGGTAATTTGTTTCCTGTTAGTTCTCCCTGTCAATTACTGATTAATACCCTGGAACCCTTGGCTCAGTATATTAAAAAAACATTATTCTGTCTAATATCTTGTAGCCTCCTTAGCATTGCATTTTTCCTCAAAAACATGTAAAATGAGTTGCATTATTTGGCTTCAAAAATGACATTTTTATTTCTACTGTAAAACGTGCAAAACACTAAAAGTACCAAGTCAGAAGTATAATAATGATACTACTACTACTACTGATAATGATAATCTATATATATAATTCACTAAGCCGGAAGACAAGTAGCCACCCATGGAAAGCACGCTGGAAGGGGCGTGGATTCACTAAGCCGCCGACAAGATCATTGGATACGACGATAACTCGCAGAGCCACGCCCACCAACTTGGACGCGACGACTCGGAAAAAACGCCGTCATTTAGGTTCGTCTGTCCTACAGTACACATGCACCTCTGAGCCACGTTGACTTTTTGGTTACGATGCACGACCGTGTGCACCATAGCAAACTGTTTTACATGCTACATACAGCAATTCGCACCCGCAACAAACATGCGTCTTCTTAGATGGTGCTGCAGGAACACGGAAGATGTTTCCCCGCCCACCAAAACTCCGTTTTCCCCGGCCTGCGTCTACCCTCGCTCTCTAGGCATTCACACAGCCTGCTCATGTGCCCGGACGCAAAAACTCACAGACCACCCAGTTAGTCCCTTTCATCTGTGCTAGGAGTCCACATGCACCTCTGAGCCACGTTGACTTTTCATTATTCGTTTCGGTTACGACACCTGACCACGTCCACTATCGAAAACCATGGGAAACGAACAACGAAGCCCCGCCCAGAAACTCTACCCCTCCGCCAACTTGAACAGCTCATCAAACACATACTCGCTTTGGTCTGTGCTGCTGTCCAAATCCAGCTGTGAGCCATGTTGACTGTTCTTTTGCCCTCCATGGCTACGGCTTCAAATGTATTTCATGGAAACAACACTTCTTTCAATGTTATAGAAATTCCTGCATCAGTCGGGTTTTTTTGGAAAAATGTCATTGACGAAACTGTTGCTCTCAAACTTCGCAACATGGCTTTGTTTGCCAACATTGGGATAACGTTGGCGAGGTGGTCACAAACTGCAACAACTCACCCCACAAGGACGCCCTGTCTCTCGAGGCATTCACACTGCCGGAAGACAACCATGGGATACGCAGAAAATAGCCATGTCAGTCAACGCAGATCAGACACCCAGGCAAACAACACTGAATAATCAATAGCTGCAACTACTTTGCCCGCCCCCACTCCTCACCTGAGTCGGTTTCGTCTCTGTTCAGCAGTGTTTCCCAAACTCGGTCCTGGTGAATCCCTGTGGCTGCAGGGTTTTGTTCCAACCAGATTCCTAATCATTAATGCCGGTGAAACTCATCCGGGATAAGTCGGTTTTTCAAATGCAGCCGTGTAGCAGATTAGTCTAGCAGGATGTAATAATCCGAGATGAATGCGTGCCCTCGCGCTGAGTGAAAAGCCAATATATATTGAGTCTAGAAAACATGATCAGCAAGTCTTTGATAGGCTGCAACAAAATGATGAAAGAACGGGCACATTTTTTTCACACAAGCTGGGTGGGTGGGTGTTAGTTAGTTAATTAGTTACTCGAAGGATTTCAAGATTTAATATACACAAGCGGTAACACTGTAAAAGCGGCCCAAACCAGAAAAGATGGCTGGCAAAAAGTGGCCGACAAATTAAACTCGTGTGCATTGTACTTACTGAAAGCAGCGTTACGGATTTTGCAAATGTTCATTTTTTTCCCTCTGCTTAAAAAACATTAAAAAAGCAGCGTGATTATGCGGCGTATACTACGCCGCGAGTTGGTATGCAGTGTTCAAAACAGTTTGTTTGTCGCGGATAATTTGCCTTTTACTTTAAGACTAAGACAATTTCCTGTTAGATTTGCCTTTGCGATGACAATTAATAAGGCACAGGGCCAAACTTTCAAAAACATGGCTAGTGGGTCATATGCTCGCACTGATTACGTCCCTTCCCTTTGTACACCCACCCCCCGGTACTACCATGGTCGGGTGACTTGGTGGATTATATATAGAAAAGCAGCCAAAACCGCAAACAACAATGAAAAGTCTATGTGACTCACAAGTGCATGTGGACTGTGCAAAGAGCAAAACGACTCAGGTGACGAGTTGGGGGTGGGCACATCAAATGTTACTTTTCTTGGCGATTTATTACATTACCGATTTTTCAAATGTTAATTTTCTCCCTGTGCTTAAAAATCATTAAAAAAGCGGCCTGATTATGCGGCGTATGGTACGCCGCGGGTTGGCTAGTGATAATAATAATAATAATGATGATGATGGTGATGAATAATAATAATATGAACAGCACACTGTACACGTGTAAGTGACACGAGTATCACTTTTGTATTCCCAGAATTACTTTCGGTTTCACTGACTGTTTCATTTTCACTGCCTGAAGACAGAATTACTTCAATATAACTGATGCTGAGAGGCATTTCTTATGGGACGCCATTATGAGGCTAAGAGAAGACGCATCTACACCGTTGCCCGGGTAATGCTCGGGCCTGACACTTACGCAAGACATGCCTATTCTGGTGCCCGAATAACACTCAACACCAATTCTTTTGGCAGTTTTGCAGTCCGAGTAAACCTCATGTCTTACATAAGATGTGTTTATACCGTTGCCCGAATGACACTCCGGACTAACGCTTTTAGCACTGTTTTTGCAGCCAGAGTGATGCTCAGCTCTAATGCTAAGGAGATTAAGTGGCATCCACTTCTTGAATTTTTTTTTTTTGACGATTTTTTTTGAGCGCATAAAATGCTTTTATGTGCAAAATACATAAATGCAGTAAGACAAAGAGTGGTATATCTTAGTACATGATTTCTTATCTGCTTTTTCCACTGTAAAGGTAAGGTGTACCTGTATCATTACAGTAAACATCCTCATAGGGTTCACAAGACGGCATGATCATTAATTTGCTTATGTATATAAAATGCAGGAAGAAAAACTATGACAATCTTGTCATTCAGCAGCGAGGTTTGGTGTTACAATGAACACCTTGAAATATAGACCACAAAATTCACTGTCAGGGATATATTTTATCATTTATCATTTTATTTGTTCACAAAAAACAATGCATTGAACAGTACCTAGGTTGCTATATTTAACAAAACCTAAAATTAAAACTGAAACTATTAATAAAAAAACATGTTTTGTAAACCGAAATAAAGTAATTAACAAAACTGAAATGAAAAACGAAAAACAAAAGTCTAAACAAAACTATTAAAGTAGCTGAAAAAAGTAACAAATAAAATAATAATTTACTAAAAATATTTTTAGTTTTTGTAACAACTGGACATACCTGGGCTGCAGGGGTCCTTAAATTAATCAAAATATATATTAATAAGAATTTCATATTTGGCATTTAATTAAATATTCCTGCTGTTAGTCTTTATCTGAGTTAAACTGAGTTAAACGTTACAAGGGTTAATCCTTTACAGAATTTCGTCTGTTCACAAATGACAGCATGTTAGCTGTAATTCTGACTGAGCCCAAGATACAGTATGTACACGACAATTAATACAGCAGCACACACTAAGCCAAATTCCAGGCTGCTTGAGTCTGATGTCCGTTATGATGAGCTGCCGCATATCTTGGTACTTTTTGTATATCAAGATGGAATTCAAATGCCTGAAGTCTGAATGTGCTGGTCAACAAAAATTTTACAATATGGGCATAAAAATCACTAGTGAGTATCGTTTCAGTATATTTCTCAGGTATTTGGATTTTGTTGATAATAATTCACCTGCCACTACGCACATGAGAAATCCTTTCTGAAATTAAAATGGCTAAGATCGAGAGATTGACTAAAAGTCAACATGTAAGATCAGCATATTGTTGCTGACCAATCACTTTTGCTTTAAAAAGGTTGTTTAACAATGAAGTGAAACAAACCTTGTAAAATTCCTGAGTTGGCAATGTCTCGACTGAACTACAGGTAGGTGAAGAAAGTCTGCCAACTCATGAAAAACTAAACCTACTAATGTTTTTTTGTATATATTCTGTATTTATTATTTTAACCTTTTTTAGTTTTCCATTCACAGCTCAAAATAACTCATATTCTGAAAATAATCCGGTGGCATAATTATGTTTTAAAATATTTGTCTCCCAAATATCATACTCTTTTTGTTCTTAACATCAGCCATGTCATACATTTTGCATATATATACAGTATAGTATTGTTGCAATAGGCTGGCACCCTGTCCAGAGATTTTTCCTGACTTTCATCTAAAGCTTCTGGGATAGTCTCCAAGTTTCCCGAGATCCTGCTCTGGATAAGTGAGTTTAGAAAAAATATATATTGCTCCTCATTTCAGATGCTGATTCTGTCATTTTGTGGCTGACCATACTCTCTATTACGTGCTCTTACTCTGCTGATTAAGGGTATACTGTTCTTTTGCTTGGGCTATTCAAGTCTCACTAGCCTAACTTTAACACACATGCTTTATTTCTTTGTTTCCCTCAGTACAGCTAGGTGGGATATGCACACTGACTCAACCCTAAGAGCCCTGTTCTTCCTAAGCCCCATGATTTTCATGATCACCTCTGTCAGAACACAGTAGAATCTATTTTCTGATTTTTTTTGTATATTTTCAGGCCTGCAGGTGGCAAAATTCTGACTATGAATTGTATGTGCCTGAGATGGAATCATATCAATATGGCTGGCAGAAAATAACAAAGCCCAGTATGGGAGATTTTTGAATACAATATTGAAGGCAATAATTGTAAGCACATTGTCTTGGAACAGGATATATTATGTGCTATAGACATTTAGAGTAAAAAAACCCTCAAACCTTAAAATTCAGTTAAATTTCATCACAAATTGGCCTATTCTGGGCAAGTAAAGGAAAACATGAAACATGCAACATGCCAACAGTTAGCACAAATGACATAGTAAATATGTTAAAAATTATAAAATTGTCCATATTAAGTATCTAGTTTTAATTATGCTTGCTTTTAACAGACAAAAACAAAACCAGATAGTAATCCATGTAGTGTAGTAAACTTTCACTTACATTAAACTCCTATCCAAACCCATTAAGTGTATAGTTCTGTCTGATTATGACACAAAACTAAACTAGTATCTCTTTAACCATACCATAATTACTAAAATGAAAACAAAAACTAATATGTATAAATAAAACAGAAATGTCTTTGTGAAATAAAAACTAAAATTACACGATGAAGGAAAACTAAAACTAAACAATTTCCAAGTAAGATCAGAAATACGCAATACAGTAATCTCTCCTCAATCGCGGGGGTTGCGTTCCAGAGCCACCCGCGAAATAAGAAAATCCGCGAAGTAGAAACCATATGTTTATATGGTTATTTTTATATTGTCATGCTTGGGTCACAGATTTGCGCAGAAACACAGGAGGTTGTAGAGAGACAGTAACGTTATTCAAACACTGCAAACAAACATTTGTCTCTTTTTCAAAAGTTTAAACTGTGCTCCATGACAAGACAGAGATGACAGTTCTGTCTCACAATTAAAAGAATGCAAACATATCTTCCTCTTCAAAGGAAACAGAGAGGAAAGCAAACAAATCAATAGGGCTGTTTGGCTTAAGTATGCGAAGCACCGCCGGTACAAAGCTGTTGAAGGCGGCAGCTCACACCCCCTCTGTCAGGAGCAGAGAGAGAGAGAGAGAGAGAAAAACAAAGTCAAAAATCAATACGTGCCCTTTGAGCTTTTAAGTATGCGAAGCACAGTGCAGCATACTTAAAAGCTGCACACAGAAGGTAGCAACGTGAAGATAATCTTTCAGCATTTTTAGACGAGCGTCCGTATCGTCTAGGTGTGCGAACAGCCCCCCTGCTCACACCCCCTACGTCAGGATCACAGATAGTCAGTGCAAGAGAGAGAGAGAAAGAAAAGTAAGTTGGGTAGCTTCTCAGCCATCTGCCAATAGCGTCCCTTGTATGAAATCAACTGGGCAAACCAACTGAGGAAGCATGTACCAGAAATTAAAAGACCCATTGTCCTCAGAAATCCGCGAACCAGCAAAAAATCCGCGATATATATTTAAATATGCTTACATATAAAATCCGCGATAGAGTGAAGCTGCGAAAGGCGAAGCGTGATATAGCGAGGGATCACTGTATAGAAATTAAAACTAATATAAAAAGGCAACACTATAATAACTTTGAACTGTACATACATGATAAGTTACAAGAGCTTTTTTTGCAAATTACTCTATAAATATAAACTTCTATCAGAAAAGTCCACCATTTCTTACTTTAACCAGGGTGGAGGATTTGTGCTGACACTCAGTGGTTACAGTCGTATAGGCTGTTACTGTGTATTAAATCACAGCAATAAATGTGTGATTATTTCAGAATTGTAATGCTAAATTTATTGTGGTGACACATTTAAGTAATGTAACTTAGCCATTTCATTTCACAAACAAAGGCAGCTGTAGTAATTTATTTTTTAGGAGTATATCAAAAATTTCATCATGGCTCATCTCTTCCAGGATGAGTGTTACTTATGTTTTGTGGCTTTCACACAATTTCATCAGAAGACGAGCCATACCAAGATGACACTAAAAATCTACAGTATATGACTATTGGTACTTCAATGTATGCATTAATGAATAATTAAAATCTATGTCATAAGATGGAATCCACTATTAAATTTGTGTGCCTTGATCCATTTCACCTTTGTGTTTTAGTCTGGTAATGAGTCAATTAAGAGTTTCATATACTCAAGTGTGAATGTTACCAAATGAAGAGGTAGACCTCTAAATCCAGATCAGATTTATTCTACTATTCTGATTATACCTAGAGTCAGCAATTGCAGTTCTTAGGTTGGCATAACCTAATACTGAACTTTCATCATGCCTAGGCTACCTTTTCGTGTGTTAGAGGATGGATCTAAATAGGGCACCAGTCCACTGCAGGGCCTGCTCACTCACACGTCCACACTTATAAACTGCTGATGATTTACCTTACCTGCATGTCTTGGGGGTGACAGAGGTGAACCTGAGTAAAATCTACACAGACATATGGAGATTTTTTTTTTTTGGCACAGGTTCTTCAGTTTTTCAGAATGAATGTGTTCTTTTATTCCTTGTAGGGGCCGTTGATGGTGACGGAAGCGCTGAAACCTTATTCTAAGGGAGGTCCTAAAGCTTGGTTTGTTTCCAACATAGATGGTACTCACATGGCTAAGACTCTTGCTGAACTTAATCCTGAGACTACCCTGTTCATTATTGCTTCCAAGGTATGGATTATAAAGAATCTTAAATTTAAAGAAGTTTTGTTTAGTTTAATGTTAGTTTAATTATATATATCTATATATATATATATATATATATATATATATAAAAAGCACAGCTGATGTATGTGTGTATGTATGTATGTTTGTCCACCATACAAATCTGCACCGGGCATCCGATCGCCACCAAACTGGGGATGAGGCTCCTTTGTGACCAGGAGGAGGTCATGGGGTATGTTTGGTTGGGAAAAATGTTCGTGGTGAAGCTCAGGGCACATCGACAAGATGGCCGCACGTTGCAACAGTCATTAACATTTGGTCCCTGTGAATCATCTGAAGAAAGGGAAACCAGGCTGTCTGCCAACAGGAGAAGGGCTGCTGATGCAACTTGGCCACACGTTGCATAACGGCGGCACCATCTAACGGCATGTTTGGTCCCTGTGAATCATCTGAAGAAAGGTAAACCAGGCTGTCTGCCAACAGGAGAAGGGCTGCTGATGAAAAATGTTCGTGGTGAAGCGCAGGGCACCTTTTCACCGACGCAACATTCGGCACACGTACCCGTGCTTATCATCGACAAGATGGCCGCACGTTGCAACAGACGTTAACGGCGGCGCCATCTAGTGGCACGTTTGGTCCCTGTGCATCGGTCTTTACCAATGTTTCTTTAAATTGCCAACAGATGGCGGAAGTGTCCAAGTATGAGAAGGCTGACTGCTTCCATCAGGTGAAGAGGAACTGCCGTATGGATGTAAAACGTGATCGACCCAGTGCGCGTGACTGGCTTTCCGTATTTGTGGTGCTACTTGTTCGCTTTCCGACTCACAGTACGATTTCTGACTGACTGGTGCTATTTGTTCGCTTTCCGACGTATTGTAAATAACGTACATTCATCTCACTGTGGTGCTTATTCCGCACGTAATACCATGTAACACATTATAATTGTTCTGCCTTTCGCTAATATACCCATGCCACCGAAAAAAAAAGACGTCGAATTAGAAAGTCCACTTCCGATGCCAGAAAAAAGTCTATTTCAAGGGCGTCTGAAACATTGTGCAAGAAGTGAAGATGTTGTCATACCAAGAATTCTGCTGATTCTGAATGATTTACCCTTTAATTTCAAACAGCTACAATTTCATGCTCGTTTGGCTTTTGCTATGTCAATTAACAAGGCTCAAGGGCAATCACTGCAAGTTAAACGCATCAATTTGGAAAATCCATGCGTTTCACACTGACATCTCTACGTTGCATGTTCTATAGTGGGCAATCCTCAGAATTTGTTCATTTTCGTACCACAAGGCAAAACAAAAAATATAGTGTATCCAAAGGCTCTGGAATGACCACTTATATTACCTATTACAATAAAATGTCAATCAGAAAACTGTTTGTTCTATTTCTATTTTCTGTTTCTTTCATTTAGGAAATTCAACGGTTATAGATTCCCGGGCAATGGCTGGTACTTCTGCTAGTATGTATATACAGGTGCTGGTCATAAAATTAGAATGTCATGACAAAGTTGATTTATTTCAGTAATTCCATTCAAAAAGTGAAACTTGTATATTAGATTCATTCATTACACACATACTGATGTATTTCAAATGTTTATTTCTTTTAATGTTGATGATTATAACTTGACAACTAATGAAAGTCCCAAATTCAGTATCTCGGAAAATTAGAATATTGTGAAAAGGTTCAATATTGAAGACACCTGGTGCCACACTCTAATCAGCTAATTAACTCAAAACACCTGCAAAAGCATTTAAATGGTCTCTCAGTCTAGTTCTGTAGGCTACACAATCATGGGGAAGACTGCTGACTTGACAGTTGTCCAAAAGACGACCATTGACAACTTGCACAAGGAGGGCAGGACACAAAAAGTCATTGCTAAAGAGGCTGGCTGTTCACAGAGCTCTGTGTCCAAGCACATTAATAGAGAGGCGAAGGGAAGGACAAGATGTGGTAGAAAAAAGTGTACAAGCAATAGGGATAACCGCACCCTGGAGAGGATTGTGAAACAAAACCCATTCAAAAATGTGGGGGAGATTCACAAAGAGTGGACTGCAGCTGGAGTCAGTGCTTCAAGAACCACCACGCACAGACGTATGCAAGACATGGGTTTCAGCTGTCACATGCCTTGTGTCAAGCCACTCTTGAACAAGAGACAGCGTTAAAAGCATCTCGCCTGGGCTAAAGACAAAAAGGACTGGACTGCTGCTGAGTGGTCCAAAGTAATGTTCTCTGATGAAAGTAAATTTTGCATTTCCTTTCGAAATCAAGGTCCCAGAGTCTGGAGGAAGAGAGGAGAGGCACAGAATCCACGTTGCGTGAGGTCCAGTGTAAAGTTTCCACAGTCAGTGATGGTTTGGGGTGCCATGTCATCTGCTGGTGTTGGTCCATTGTGTTTTCTGAGGTCCAAGGTCAACGCAGCCGTCTACCAGGAAGTTTTAGAGCACTTCATGCTTCCTGCTGCTGACGAACTTTATGGAGATGCAGATTTCATTTTCCAACAGGACCTGGCACCTGCACACAGTGCCAAAGCTACCAGTACCTGGTTTAAGGACCATGGTATCCCTGTTCTTGATTGGCCAGCAAACTCGCCTGACCTTAACCCCATAGAAAATCTATGGGGTATTGTGAAGAGGAAGATGCAATACGCCAAACCCAACAATTCAGAAGAGCTGAAGGCCACTATCAGAGCAACATGGGCTCTCATAACACCTGAGCAGTGCCACAGACTGATCGACTCCATGCCACGCCGCATTGCTGCAGTAATCCAGGCCAAAGGAGCCCCAACTAAATATTGAGTGCTGTACATGCTCATACTTTTCACGTTCATACCTTTCAGTTGGCCAACATTTCTAAAAATCCTTTTTTTGCATTGGTCTTATCTTATAATCATCAACATTAAAAGAAATAAACATTTGAAATACATCAGTCTATGTGTAATGAATGAATCTAATATAGAAGTTTCACTTTTTGAATGGAATTACTGAAATAAATCAACTTTGTCATGATATTCTAATTTTATGACCAGCACCTGTATGTGTATATATATATATATATATATATATATATATATATATATATATATATATATATATATATATATATAACAAGCTTGACAAGCCCAGAGCCTGTGCACATTTACAGATGTAGTTAAAATAGCACAGAAAATAATACTAAAACGTAAAAATAATAAAAGTAAAACTAAAAATACTAAAAGTGCTGTATCCATCTATTTATCCTTTTATTTTGAAATAGACACAATTATAATATAAAGCTACTTACATACATTTTAAAAATTGTTTAAGTATCTTAAGCTAAGATTAACTGGAAACTGAGAAGAAATTTTTAAAAATCCATTCTAAACAGATTCCTTCAGACATTACCAGGTGGTTGCTCTGCTCATTTCGGGGCTTCCAAACAGTACCCCATAGTACAGACATTGATGAACCTACCAAAAAACTGCAAAAATTCAGTGTTAACCTTTACTTTAAAGATTGCATATTCATTGTGAAGCTGTTATTCACTGCCAGAAGGAGTAATTTGATCACAATAATGATAACAACAAGTTTAAACACAGTGAATGGCAAAAGAATGGAAAAGATGGTATGTCAAACGTTATAAGTAGGTCTAACAGTGGTGTAGTATTTTAAAATAGTGGGTCTTCAGCTTCTTTAAATTTTGAATATAGAATTCTTATATAGAATATAATACTTTATAACCACTTTAGCTAAATTATCTATTAACATGTACGAGGGGGGACCCAAAAATAACCGGAAATAAATAAATAACCTAACAACAACAAAATTCCGGTTATTTTTGGGTCCCCCCTAGTATATTAATAGTTTTTTTTGTTTATATAAATACTTTTATACTTGAATATTTACCAAACAGTTATCTAATCTAACTGTGACATGTTTATAAAGCATTAGAAATGTAATTTATTTTTTTGATAAAATGAAAGTCATTACCACTGCAGCTGTTTTCAGATTATATAAGCAAGTGGCTTGTAAGTAGCATGTAAGCAATGAAGACTGGCAATGGCTGCTGCCACATCCTCTTTGTGGGTGCTGAGAATTCATCATTTTGGAAAAAGAAATGACCACTTTAAATAGTTTTTCAACCAAATACACTTAGAGTGTCAGTTATGGACCATAAGCTTTTGGTGTGCAGTTTGATAAATGTATTTTTTTTTTTTTTTTTTTACAGTATTCTGTTCTGATGAATGCAGGCATTGATTGATACATTCTAAGTTTGAGAGTTTTGTAAATATTTCAGTATTTTTTTCAGCATAATATTGATTGAATTCTTAACTCTGTTTCATTTCATCATGGTTGACCAACACCAAAATTATTGCAAGCTCTGAAATGCTTATCATCTTTGTGTTTCAGACCTTCACCACTCAGGAGACCATTACTAATGCGGAGTCTGCCAAAGAGTGGTTCTTGCAGGCAGCAGTGGATGTAAGTACAGCTTGATACCAGGATACCTTCATAAATTTGCTAGAGCTTTGCAGTCTGAACATAATCATAACGTGGTAGCATATTTAATTTCAAATCTGCATTTCACACTTTTTTTTTTTTTTACTTTACTAAATATGTAGCACAACCATAGCATTAGAAAAGTGTTAGATATGTTTTTTTTTACAAATCTATTAATTTTAAATGCAACATTTCCTAATTATGTGTAGAAAATATTTATTTTATATATATATATATATATATATATATAATATGTATATATATTTGTGTTTTTTTTTTTTTTTTAAGAAATCAGCTGTTGCGAAGCACTTTGTAGCTCTGTCAACCAATGCTGTAAGTATTTGGTATTCAGTTTTTTGTTTGGTAATTTTAAGTTTTCTTCAGTATTTTTCCTTACAGTGCCATACATGGTATAGTGGCTCTGCCTGGGGTTTAGTTGCAGTTTCAGTTTGTATGGACATGATTCAACTATTTATGTGTTAGTAAGATTTAATTTTGCTAGTTCACAAGAAAGTGGGTTAAAGTAAATTAGGATCTTAACTTTTCTAAGGCTTTGTTAAGCTTACTTCAATTTTTGTTAGGTATGGTGCAACTTAACCTTATATTTCAAAGTAAAACCTAGTTAAATTAAATGGCGACATCCCTGACTAAAACATTCAAGCGTGACTTGAATACTATATAGATATACATAAATCAGCCACACAACATTAAAACCTCTTGACAGGTGAAGTGAATAGCATTGATTATCTTGTTATAATGGCACTTGTCAAGGGGAGGGATATATTAGGCAGCAAGTGAGCTGTCAGTTCTTGAAGGTGATAGGTGATATGTTGGAAGCAGGAAAAACGGGCAGACGTAAGGATATGAGTGACTTTGACAAGGACCAGATTGTGATGGCTTGGTGACTTGGTCAGGGCATCTCCAAAATGGCATGTCTTGTGGGATGAAATGCAGTGGTTAGCACCTACCAAAAGTGTTCCAAGGAAGGGTAACTGGGGAACTGGCGACAGGGTCACAGGCACCCAATGCTCATTGATACACATGGGGAGCAAGGATTAGCCCATCTGGTTCGATCCCACAGAAGAGCTACTGTAGCATAAATTGTTGAAAAACTTATTGTTGGCCATGAAAGAAAAGTGTCAGAATACATGGTGCATTGTATCTTGTTGCATATGGGGCTGCACAGCTGCTGACCCCTGTCCACCACAGAAAAAAACCTAGAATGGGCACATGAGGACCTGAACTGGACAGTGGAGTTGTGTAAGAATTTGGCCTTGTCTGATGGATCACATTTTTCTTTTAGATCATATGAACAGTCGGGTGGATGTTTATTGTTTACCTGGGAAAAGGTGGCAACAGGAATGCACTATAGGAAGAAGCCAAGTTAGCGGAGGCAGAATAATGCTCTATGCATTGTTCTGCTGGGAAAACTTGGGTCCTGGCATTCATGTGGATGTTTGTTTGACATGTACCACCTAGCTAAAGATTTTTGGAGCCCATGTACACTCCTTCATGGCAGTGAATACCCTGATGGCAGTGACTTATTTCAGCAGGATGATGGGCCCTGCCACACTGCAAAAATTGTTCAAGGGTGGTTTGAAGAACATGACAGAGTTCAGGGTGTTGACTTGGCCTTATCTGATCGGGGCATTTGTGGAATGGGCTCAGAAAACAGGTCCAATCCAAGGATGCCCCAATGTGAAACTTGCAAGACTTAAAAGGATTTGCTGCTAACGTCTTGGTGCCAGATACACTGAAAAAAATAACTTGTTGGATAAACTTAAAAAAAATTATGGCAATCATTTGCATTCACCTTTTAAGTTCTTTCAACTAACACTACTTTTAAGTAAATCCTACAATGGTATTAATGTAAATTTAACATTGTTTTTTGAGTTGAGTGAAAATAAAAATGTGATAAGAATTTTTTGGATTAACTAACATTTTCTTTTACAAAATTATAACTTTTTTAAGTTGAAACAACTAGTGTTCATAATTTAACCCTACTCAAATGGTGTATGTATAAGTTACACAAGATTTTAATTGGAATAAACTTAAAAAGGTTTACGCAATCGATTGCCATAATTTGTTTGAGTAAGCGTAACTCAATATTCTTACCTTTTCAAACAGAAGTCATAAAAGTGGAAAAAAGCACAAAAAGCACAAGAGTATAGTTTTTGTATTTTAATGTATAAAACATTATTACAATATTTTTCTTTACAAATAACAGTAATTACAATGTAGATTTTATTTTACCTTTATTTTCTCTTCGCAAAAGCCTACAGCCATTTTATGGGCTCATTAACACTGAAATTTACTTTACAATCCAAATTTTTCATTTCCTTCTAAATGTTTGCTAGTTCACAGTATGTAACTTTTACAAAATAAGGTTAACTGTGAAGCTGTAAACTTAATAACCTTAACAAAATCTTGTGTAAAGTAGGGCCATCCATCCATTATCCAACCCGCTATATCCTAACTACAGGGTCATGGGGGTCTGCTGGAGCCAATCCCAGCCAACACATGGCGCAAGGCAGGAACAAACCCCGGGCATGTCGCCAGCCCACCGCAGGGCACACACACCCACACACACACCAAGCACAATTTAGGATCGCCAATACATCTAAGCTGCATGTCTTTGGACTGTGGGAGGAAACCGGAGCACCCAGAGGAAACCCACACAGACAGGGGGGAACATGCAAAATCCATGCAGGGAGGACCTGGGAAGTGAACCCAGGTCTCCTAACTGTGAGGCAGCAGCACTACTGCTGTGCCACCGTGCAGCCCACCTTAACAAATTCTTATGTAAAATAGGGCCTCTATATTGGTAGGTAAATACAAAAAAAAAATCCAGTAAACAATGCTTTTTTTTGACTGAAATATGGTCATACCCTGTATATACAAAACAATATGGTCTTCTAATATTGCAGTAAATAAAGTTGATGCAAAAAATAAAGCATTAACATTAGCACATTAACCTGCTTTTTAAAGAAAGAACTTTTGAGCTATGTTTGA
Source organism: Erpetoichthys calabaricus (assembly GCF_900747795.2). Lineage (NCBI taxonomy): Eukaryota > Metazoa > Chordata > Cladistia > Polypteriformes > Polypteridae > Erpetoichthys > Erpetoichthys calabaricus. The sequence continues at coordinate 118,523,559 of NC_041402.2, forward strand.
GACCATTCAATTCCAAAAATAATTTTTGGAATACTTCTAAAGTATATCTGAGCTCTGCAGTGGGTTGGCGCCCTGTCTGGCATTGGTTCCTGCCTTGCGCCCTGTGTTGGCTGGGATTGGCTGCAGCAGACCCCCGTGACCTTGTAGTTAGGATATAGCGGGTTGGGAAATGACTGACTGGCTATATCTGAGCTCTTTAGGGTAACTTAGATTCAGTGAATATATAACACATAGTAACATGGCACATGCTGTTGCAAATTCACCAAAATTATTTACAGATTCAGTTTACTCAACAATCACACCAACATCTGCTGGTTCTGCATCAGGAGCTCCTTCATGCTTTGCCACAATTAGTTTGAGAGCATACTGACTCCAGTCAGACTGAATACTATCAGCTTCAACATCCTAAAGAAAATAAAATGCCATAATTAATATCAATAACAAATACATCTATATTTCAAAGGAATACTCCACCAAAAAATAAACACTTTAACTGTTCCTTGTCCTATACTGGTAGAGCTGGCTGAGAAGAATTTTAATCTCAGGTTTTAAAGCAAAAAAAGCAAAGCAAATCGTGACACAATTTAATAGAAACTAATTCTGGATAGTACCAAACAATATCAAAGTGTTCGTGAAAAAATTTCAGATTACTAATGTTTTATAATCAGGATGGATGACATCCAGTGTAGAGGGCATCACCCAACAAATGAAATCAATTGCTTTTCTTTCAAGCCTTTTCTAAACTTGACTTGGTCATTTCTTTGGTTTTCAATGTTTTATGCATCAGCATTCATATGTGTTATTTTTGACATGCAACAGGGCAATATACTGTCAAAGCAAAGAAAAATTAAAGTAATATAAACTACTGAGTGAAAGAATATAGTGTTACTAACATATTATAGTAGTATATATTTTATTTATTAGTTTCTTAGAGTTGTCATTGTATAGATTAGAGCTTTTTTTGTTTTTTAACTCCACTCAGTCAATGCAATATTGAGAAACAGGCTCTATCTCCACAAACAGAAGAGGAAAAAAAATAAAACTGATCCACTTACCACATACTGTACTCTGAGAAGATCCTCCACATTTTCACCAAGGTACTTTATCACACAGCAGAGAACAAGCTCTCTTCACTTGTGGAGAGTATTTTCCTGTTTAAAACAGTATTAAGAGGCATTGTGAAAAAGCAACCAAACCAGGTCATTTAATAAATATTTCTGCAAGAATTTACTTATGCTTCTTACCCCATAAGATATCTAGCATCATCTGGATTTCTTTTGGCACCTCCCTTATTACGGAAAATGCTTATCAGCCTTGGTGTGAATTTATCCAGGGAAGATGTAAACTTTGCAACCAGATGGATTGTTGGGATTCTTTGGAATTCTTCGCTGATCTGCACATATAGAACACAAACCATTAAGTGGAACTAATTACAAACAATTCTGAAATGATAACAAACAGGTGTTTTTTTTAAAAGCTCTAAAACTACACCATATTACACAGAAAAAAAGAAACTATAACAATGCAAAATAATTTAGAAGATAAATTACATACATTTTTTCAGTACCTGAGTGGCATTGAAGAGAGCTGGCCATCTTGCTTTGAAATCTTCAATCCTTCGGAGAGAAAATGTTTTTGCCATTTTTTGGGTGATAACACTGTGATTATCTTTCTTCCTCACCTCACTCAAAGGCTCCTCTCTTTCTTTTTCAAGACTTTGTTTTATTTCCCCAGCTGGATAAGGTGGAAGACAATTCGCTTCAGCCTTCTTGGGTTTTTTAATATTTCTTGCTGAAGACTTTTCCTGCAACTGCTTCTTTAATGAATTCAGCTCAGGGCATCCAAGGGACCTTAATGTTGTCCTGTAATTGTCCATTTTATATTTTAAGCTGGTCTGCCAACCATAATAACCAGACTAAGAGCCTGACTCCTTTAAACATGGGTGCTTTGCTTCTGCTACTGCACAAATCTGACCATGTACAAAATTGCTGTGAAGAAGTCAATAGTGCTTAAGCAGATCTGCAGCAATTACAATACCACCTCATTTCGCACCTACAAGAATTGCAAATAATGCAGCATTAATTATTAAAAATAAATATGTAATTTTAGACATGGAGTAGTATCAAGTGCAGCTATAAATATATATTTTCTGGTGATCACCTGTCATAAATTTAAACACACAAAACATGTTGCATGAATGTATAATGTGTTTGTGTAAAAATAGTAAACAAATGACAAAATTAATTTTACTTGTGATTTCCAAATAATTTATCTTTACCATAATAACATAATTACATAACTCTAAGAGATATATCTGCTTTATAAGCTAGTATACAAATTATCTATTAATACTGGCTGCCACCTGCAATCCATACGAAATAGTATACTATATTAAAAATTCTGATAGAAAATAATGAATACCTCTTATAAATAACCATTTTATGTGCCATGAATCAGAAAAACATAATACATAAAATATCAATTCAACAACTTAATAACGCAAAAACGATATGCCTTGTAGTCTTCTTTAAGTTTCCCCATTTTCTCCCTTGCAATGACGTTTTTGTAGCATCACAAGTTACCTGTTCTGAAACTTTGTTTTTACCCAGGAAGAACCTTTATATTGAAACTTGCAATACTGTATACTCAAGTATTTTAAAAAGTACGCCGAATGTAAGATCATTGTTAAAGATTTTTTTAAACTTACACGAGCAACAGTACATCTCCATGTCTTCAGATAATTAATTGCTCTATGTAATTTATAAATCCAGTTGCAAATTGTGCAAACTTTGATTATCGCGAAACAAGTGCTCGAAAAATGGCGTTTGGAACGGAGGAAAAAAAGGACATTCAACAGGTTTTGATTACGAGGAAAATAAAAGTTACTTGTAATAAATACTATAATCACACACTTTCACGCTATAAGTCAGTGAGTTCTTTGGAGAGTTGTAGACAAATTAACAACAAAAATACTTACCTATATACCTGCGATTAAACCGCAGTACATAAACATCTTAACAAGCTGTTCAAATTATCGTAGCTTATATGGAATGTAAGTTATTAACGTCTTAACAAAACTGCGCACATAAAAAACTGATATAAAATATAAATAATTAATATCTTACCAATTCCAAGAAATGTAAAGAAAAATGGCTTAAAGACCCGCCAGTTCTATGAATATAAATCAGGTGATTAATTTGCACAAATCAGAAGCTCTTCAGTGAGCATACCCGTATGATGATCACTGTGCACGAATGAGAAATTGCTCAGTGTGCATGCGCAAAAGTAAAAGCCCGCCCAACTATGTATAATTGGATTTAAACAAAAAACTCAGTAGAGGCAATGTAATAAGTAATGTAAAGTTGAAAGGCCTTGTATTTTGTTGGGTAAACTAGCAAATATAAGTAATTTCTAAATTTTACCATTTGTATGTAAAATAAACTCATTTATATGAGTAAAATAAGCTAGACCAAAGAATGATTTGTTTCAGTGTACCATAATCCACCTTCAGAGGTCTTGGTGAGTCCTTACCTTGACGGATCAGAGCTGTTTCGATGGCACCGGGACCTACACAATATTAGGCAGGTGGTTTTAATATTGTGGTTGATCTTTGTATATGAATTTAATTAAATATTTTCAAGGGTTTATTTTTTTTTACATACAGTAGCTTCTGAAATTCAGTAATGGCAGTGCTAGGTATTGTCAGTAAATTTATCAGTTGATTGGTCACAATATAACAATAAATGTAAAATATATTTTAGGAGTTGAAAGCTTGATCAATGCAGATCTTTTTTGTGTAGCCATACTTGCGCTATGCTTTTAAATGGTTCGATGGACTGAATTCTTATGGACTTGCTAACTGGGATGTATAGATTAACTTTCCTTACTGATTTGTAGCTCATTATGCGCTCCTGTAAAATTCATAACTGGCCAAACTGAACATAAAAGCAATAATATACTGTAAATATTGGTTGTAATTAGGTTATTAAAATAGTTACTGTATTTGTTATCATAATATAGTGTATCAGCATATAAAATGCAGTAAAACCCACAGTTTTAATTTTCTCTTGTCTTATCATTTAAGAAACTGCTGACACCATTTCCGTAATGTATGTTTTGTGTTATTTCAATATATTCATGTGTGTATATATTTGTGTATATGTTTATATATGGTAAATGCAGTTTATATGCTATGTATATATTTTTTATTTGTTATATAAAATACCCATACGTTACAGTGAAACTCTATTTCTTTTTTCTTTTTAGCCCAAAGTAAAGGATTTTGGTATTGACACCAACAATATGTTTGAGTTTTGGGATGTAAGTATAGTGCTTAGTTGCCTTTTGCCTGCAGAAAATTATAATGCCATTACTAGATAATTTTCAAAAATATGCTAAAAATAAAAATAACCTCTCTTGCCCCAGTCTTGAGTCATACAGTATGTGTGCACTGGCTCTGGGACAGCTGCTAAGTATCAAGAGTCGCTTCTTTCAGCTTCTGCCTAAGCATTGATGCAGCTATTTAAAGTATCTGACCTTCTCTTTATCTGGGGTTACGGTCTACTCTGCTCCATGTGATATAAAGGTCATTGGGATTTATGGAACAGTTTTAAAGACCCATTTAGAACTAAATGTTCCTTTGGCTGTCATTCTAAATACTGTACTGTGATTTAGTACCTCAATATTGTGTTATTTTAGTAAGTTTTAAGAAAATGGCACAATATCGCCTTTGCACTCTGTGAGGTTGGGTTGTAATTTTATTGTACTGTTTTTCAGCTCTTGTACTTTTGACCATTATCATGGTCATGTTGTACGTTAACATTGCAGTCTGGACATAGTTTAAAAAAAAAAAAAAAAAAAAAAATTAGGTCATACTGGTCTGTGTTACTTAGTGCAAGTGCTAGGCAGCATGGCTTGATACTGTTTTTCATCTACTACTACTGAAATAGCAACAGAGAGTAAAGTTACATGGTTTATGCATACATATGTCAGAATACAGAAGACTTGGGACAAAGCAAAAAAAATCATTTTGTATTTACTCTTATGTAATACTATAAAGTGGTGTGAACAAGAAGGTTGGCTACTGCGAGATGTCCTTGTTATCGGTGCAGATTTGTTTGTGTAGAATCACTTGGATAGTTGGTTTACAGAGAATATTTCCAAATTAATATTTGTTATGGCAAACTCGATATTCAACTGCTGCATAGAGAAACTCAATAGTCTGGATATTTTATGTAGGAAGATCCATTCTTGATATATCTATTATGCTATTCTATAAAAATGTATGAAAAGTTGCTGTTCATGATGCACACTTTGACACATTTCAAGTAACATCATTATATTTCATCTTGCCTGGTCTCCATTTGACTTATCAACGACTTTATGTGCATGCATATACCTGCTTTCTTCAGCTTGTCGGTGGTCTGTTTGTACAGTCCTTCCAATCTGACTAGGTGTTAACCATATTCCCCAAAGATTTGCAGTTTATTTGATTGAGACCTGTACATGGACCCAGTATGACTGAGTGTAAATGTGTGTATAGGCGTGCCTTGTTTTGAACTTAAACTAGGCTAAGTTTGTTTCCTACTTTGCCAATGGTGTGGCTCAGATAGATTGATTCAAAGTGGTTCAGTAAATGGAGGGATGTTTGTATATAGGATGTGCTAATTGATTAGGAAGAACCAGTATATACAGTATAATATAGTGTTCTCTTATTCTAAACAACTGTTTCCTGGTTCAGTCAGGGGTGTCTGGCTGCATACCGTACAATTAAGTGTAATGAGACAAAAATTTGAGTTTGAACATCTGTACCTTTGAACATAATATGAAATTACATGAAAGTGAGATAGCTTGCATGTAATTTTATGATTCCCTTTACTTTGTCATATCTTTTGTTTTGTTTGCTCTGCTCTTCCTATAGCATGATTTTCCTAATCTTTTTTTTTTTTTTTTTTTACTGACAAAGTAGGAAATATTAAGTTAGCATTGATATATTCTTCACTAAAAATGTTAACATAGACAGCAAATAAAAAAAAAAAATTACATTAAGTATGCTTTTTAAAAATCCTTTCTTTGTATATATTACAAGTTTGCAGCTATGTTATAAACCCTTTAAAAGATATCAGTCTAAGAGTTAAACTAGTATCTTATGCACTCAAAGATCATCCAAAACAGAATTTTATTCTTGTTGCACTGTAGCCTAATTTTAATTTTCGTCCTGAATATTTGAGATCATTGAATGTATCTAAAGTCTTCCATCTCATGCATAACGATTACATTATTTGGAACACAAAATTGGTTGATTAAACAAAAATCTGAGTTAAAATGTTATTATTTTCCTGTTTTTCCAAGGAGAAAAAAATTCTTATTCATACTTACACATAATCACTACTTTTCTGTACTTTAAGCCATTGGATTTGGAATGATCTTTGAATATATCACTCAGTATATGCCACAAACTAAACAGAATGTAATTTTTGTTTCTAAAGGGAACAGTATAAAATAATAAACCTAAATAACAGCTTGCCAACAGTTATGGTTCACTATGTGGCCTTGGACATTGAGAAAACTACCACCAGAAGACCTGTCTTGTCTAATATTCTATAAGCAGTGAAGACAACTTTTCAGAATAACATGTTTAGAAAGACCAGGATCAGTATTTAAGCAGACTCTGCCAGACTAAAGTAGATAAAGGCAAAAATTAATAAATTAATTAATGTTCGTGACTAAAAACACAACTGGAGTATTTGTTTTACTTCCTGTATACACCTCCTTTTGTCACCATGATTCAGGAAAAAGACCAGAGAGACGCTATATCCTTCAGTATTGGTCAAGCCTCTGTTATCCTGATCTGTCTCTTGGGTCTTTTCATCAATTTTTAACTTTTTTGTGGTTTGATTTCTAACTTGAGGTGACACTGTCTGCATAATGAATAGCATATGTGCTGAATGGGAACAGCAGTGTTTGTTAACAATTTTATAAAGTGCCATTAATGTACTTTCTTTGATCATTACAACATACTATATACTATCTGTTCTCCAGGTATGCATCAGTTATCACAAGATTTAATTTCACAATGGAATGTTTTTTTGTAATACAAGTGTTTTAAAATTGCTAAAAGTTCCTCCCTGTTTCATAATCACCATTGTATCTCGACTTTTTTGATAATCTACTTATATCAAACACATAGATTAAAAGAAAAAAATCTAGGCCCAAAAAGCAGAGCAGCATAATAAACCCATTGTTGCTTTTTTCAGTACACAGTTAACAGAGGAATTTGAAGGTGTAGCCAGTAAATAAAGCCAATTCTATATGTTGAGAACTACAATATTTACAGTACTTAACAATTTGTGAGGTGCAAGCTTACCAGCAACTAAAACACTCCATGTGTATATGTTTCTTGGGAATAAATGGCAGGTATTTAAAATGCTTTATTTAGGATTCTTTTTTGATTGGCCTTAGATCTCATTGTTCCTTTTTAATTTTAGTGGGTTGGTGGCCGTTATTCCTTGTGGTCTGCTATTGGTTTGTCTATTGCCCTTCATATTGGTAAGTACGAGGTTATACAAATCTGAAGATGTTTACAAATTTACAAGCATATACAGTCTTCCTGTAATGATTCAGTATTATTCATGTCTAAACAAAGGTTATAGGCATTTATTCTTGATGTCTGACTCATGGCAATTTATTATGGATTTTGAAGTTACGTGACTGTGTCTAGCCTTTATTCTCAGAATAATTTTGCTAGCTGTTATGTAGTTAAATATACATATGTGTAAGCAGTTACTTGCAGATGAAACAGCACTACTGAATCCAAAAAAAAGTAAAAACTGTAACACATCATTTGGAGCTGATGTATTTTCTCTGAGAATGAGAATATTTCTCATACTATTGCAGTTTCATACAGGCAACCTCAAATAAACTATGCTAAAAACTCGCAGTATCTTTATAACAATGTGCTGCAATCGCATAACAAATTGGAACTTTGCACAATGCTCTATTCCATTAGGAATATTTTCTTATTGATTTTTGTGTTTGTTTTGTTAAGTTTACAGAAAAATAACACTGCTATTAGGCTGAAAATGTAATGCCCAGCTGGCATAAGGTTACCAGGGCAAGAGTATCACCAGATTGGTAAAGGGTAACTTACAACCCCACGAGGACAGCAGGAAATGTTTTTGTCTTGGTTCTTTGGAATGCAGGGACTGTTAGCTGGCAGTATGCTCCAAGAATTTGCCAAATGCTCCAAGAGAGCAACAGGCAAGTATAGTAGTACATGTGAAAAACGGAGCGTTAAGTGGGTAATTTTATTTTTCTCATTGCAAATACACATAGAGGTACGATGACCAGGCAGAATTGGCAGGTTATGGACTGTAGTACACTCAGGCTGTTGGATGGTAGCACATGGGTGCAATTTGGAGATACCAATGTCAGAATACTCTAGAGTGAGGACTGACAAGAAGCTTGAATTCTCCCATATGCTTTGGGTGCAGTGTGTTGCTCTTTGTAGGTAATGATCAGTAATGCAGCTGCTCTGGATGCCCTGCTTTTAAGGAAGCAGAAGTTTGAGTGTACAGGGACACCAGTATATGCTAAAGAAAGTTCTAGTCTGTTGTCACTTGAGCAAAAAACAGGGCTGTCCCAACCACTGTATTTATTTCAGGTAGGCAATTTTTAAAGTTGCCTCATGCTAAGAGCACTTTTGAGTCTGGAGCTGGGAGGGGATCTTGGTGGTTTAGAAAGAGGGATGGGAAAGCTTAAATCAACTTACCTCAGCTAACAAAGATCCATACCCACTTAGACTGGTCCAAAGAGGCAGAAAGGGTTTGTTAACCGTTTATACTGTATTTCTGTAATTTTTAACTTTTATTTAACCTTCATTGGACTTACTTTACATGTTGTGAGCTGCCATGAAGGTACACTTTACAGTCCAGTAAAATCACTCTTTCCCTAACCACAACTTTGTAAGAGATGATAATAGAGAGATAATGTGGTACAAAACAATTATTTGTACAAATATTATGGTGTTAACATCTGAAAATCTCCGTATTTACTTATCTTGTTTGAAGGGTCAAAATTTTATCTTCCTGTTTGCTTATGAAAAAGGGTACGACTAGTATGTGAAATAACAACTGAAAGGTCCTGTTCTGTGGTTACTTTTCTGCGCTTTTAATTTACAATTACTGAATCTTTATTTTGTACGGCACACTGTGCAGCATGCACTCTTAATGTTTTAACTCATTTTATAAAACATCAGATTTTTTTTAGTGGTTTGGTTGTGTACAGCATATAAATGGGTCTGCTTCACCTTACTGTGAAAGGTAACATAGTAATGTGCTATGCAAGTCCAGTAAACTTTGGACCATTTGAAAAACATTTTAATGTGTTCTTTGCACTTAATTAATTTGTGTTTTGGGCTAAAAGTCTTCAGTCTACTATGGTTTATTTTTTACAGGTTTTGAAAATTTTGAACAACTTTTGAGTGGTGCCCATTGGATGGTAAGTACTTACAAATGAGCATCTGGAGAAGATAACTTATTCAGAGAGTGAATATCATTCTAAGTACAGATAAAAGAAGTTTCACACTAAAACAGCCTTTCAGTACAAACTATCATATATAAATTTCACTACCTGGTTCTTTTAGTAGATCTTTTGAAAGGCTGTCATTGGAGATCTTTTGGCAAAGATGACCTTTGTTATGGCTTTTATGGCAAGGTTATTTCATTCTTACTCCTTGTTTTTTTTTTTTTTTTAATCTTTCATTTATACATCCTGTCAGAGATACATCTTGGTCTTTTTTTATAAATTGTAGTGAATTACTTGTGTAAATATTCTTTTGAATTTTGCAGTCCTTCAGCCATTAAAAACAAAATTTTAGTTGGAATGTGTTGGTAAACTGTTCATAATCTTAAATGCTTTTTATGTGTTTGTTTGTAGGATAATCACTTCCATAACACACCACTGGAAAAAAACGTCCCAGTGTTGTTGGCCCTTCTTGGAGTCTGGTATATCAACCTTTTTGGTGCTGAAACCCATGCCTTGCTACCTTATGACCAGTATATGCATCGTTTTGCTGCTTACTTCCAGCAGGTTAGTCTTAATGCTTGCTCCCTGTTGTAATTCATTTTGTTATTTACCAACTTTTTCAAAGTTTAGGTCTGTCTTATTTTTGTATAACAAGACGTACTTGAACCTAACATGGACATTGCAATTACTGTAATCCGATTTTGTGATGGCCAAAATTTGTTTAATCACGTTGTCTTTATTATTATGATTTATACGAAGATTCAGTCAAATTTTGACATCCATTCGTGCAGGAACCCAGAAAACTTATTTTGTACCCAATGTATACTTGTAGATATTTATACATAAATTAGCTTCTTAATAATTCTGAATGTTGTTAATTGTGAATTAGGAATACGTTATGCTGAAACCGGGTAGAAAAGGAGAAGAGAAATAAGAACATTCCAATCTACTCTGATTCCATCAGCTGTTGACCAAATCATCATTAGGCTCCACGCTGAGAGCTAGCAAAGTGTACCATGGAATTACTATCCGTTGAATTACTTCTGTTTTTTCCACATATAAGGATAATTTTCAGTCATTCACTATTTTACTCTCCTAAAGTGGCTAATTAATTACATAATATTTATAGTATTATACATATATTTTTACAGTTTACATTTTATCCCCTTGGTTTTGTGGGTTTTCATCATGTTTATGTTAGGTGAATTGGCAAGTTTATTTAGGCCCTGAGTGAAAGCAAGTTTGTGTGTGTGTGTGCATCTGTGTGAGAGAGAGTGTCGAGCCTATAATGGAATGATGCCATGTCCAGGTCTGTTTCTTACCTTGCATCCAATGGCAAAATAGATCAGACCATTTGATTACAGGACCTCCCTTGTCCTGTTTCCTATACAAAACGGGGCCTATTCTGTTTAGAGTTTATATATTCTTTTTTTAATTGTGTGCATTCCTCTGCCACATAGCAAAGATGGGTAACTGAAAGTTGTTGGCAGCTTCAGACTGATGCAGTGAGATTGTGGGTGTATTGGTGAGCATGCTCTGTGACAGACTAATGTCTTCCTCCAGGATTGTTTCTAAAAGTGACCCAGTGCTTCCAGAATTGACACTGGTATCTTCTGTCCCTGAACTGATGAAGTGGTTTAGAAGATGAATGTTTTATATGCATTATAAATGCTGTTTTTCGTATCATCACAACAGTTTACTTAGGTCAAGATTAACTTGAAGACAATATACAGCAATACAGACAAGGGCATGTGTTTTTTTTCCCCATTCCAAGGTTTTAACCATCAGACCTACATCAGAAAATATTAAGAAATGCAGGCCTCTCATGTATCATTTAAACTATTATTATTATTGTGGTTTGGTTTTCATGTCCTTTTCAGATGAATTCTGGCAAAAGTTGCCACAGCCTTTTTTTTTCATTTTTCGCATTTTTACAGTACAAGCAATGAACAGTAGAGCAGCATGCTTTTCTATGTGGGTCATTTATGTAATTATTTTTTCTGGTCAGAAGTAAATGATAAAGTAATATGTCTTTATTCTACCTTGCATTACCTTCTCATACCTGGTACTATATCATGTGGAATGCTAATTTTACAGTAGCTACAGTACCTTTTTTTGGTTTAAGTATAAATGAGAAATGCTCTTAAATGTTAAATGAAATGGGCTCAGTGACTTTGGAGATGGAAGTATTTTTCCAGAATTAAAATTACACCAATTAAAAAAAAAAATGTCAGCACATATTTATTGTTATAATATAGTTATATACAGTATGTATTTTCCTTTTAGGGTGACATGGAGTCCAATGGAAAATACATTACAAGCCATGGAACCCGGGTGAATTACAACACAGGGCCTATTGTTTGGGGAGAGCCTGGTACAAATGGACAACATGCCTTCTATCAACTTATCCATCAAGGTGAGTTAATTCAGAAATGACGAAACACTAATTAAAAAAGCATAAATATTTTTTTATTGTAGAAGAAGAGAATGTGATATTGATAAAGTGTAACTTGTTTGCAATTTAAAATTTAAATATGAATGCATGACATTTAAAAAAAAAAAAAAAAATGGAAGCTAATACATTAGGATGGCATAATAGTTCTGGGTTGTTTTTTGTCCCAAACTATGTACATAAATACAAATTTTTTATTTTTTTGATTGGGCCTTTGCAGCTAGGATTATGAAGCTTAGACAGAATGACTAGAAGTGTGATGCACTTATTACTAGTTATTTTGTATGTCAGTCTTTATTAGGGCCAACATCACACTCCATGAATTTTCTGTCAGTTTTCAGTTATAGCCTTCATTCACATACCTAGTCATAGCAAGTTATGGACAAGTTGCAGCAATTGTGTAGTGGACAGGATGTTTTGATTTTTGGTCACCTCTTCATTGTGCCTTCTAATGCCAATCCTGTAGCCTTCATCTAGCTTTTCAGCAGTACTAAGCTTGGCAAAAAAATTTCACCTCATGCTATTGTTTAGTTGACTGCGGCTACTTTCATGCTATTTACATTTTTAAGAAAGATGTTTTAGATCTCGTACCCCTGTCATTGTTCAAAATGCTTCGGTTCTAACACTTTGAAACAACAAACTGGGAAAGCAAAAAAAGGCATTGCTTACACTACACCCAATTAGCCAACTCCATTTGTCATAACAAGAGCTGGAAAAAGTCAGTGTGTAAGCTCATCCTCAGATTCTTAAGTTAGGTCGGTCGGGTCCAAGCTCCTTTATGTTCTTTTTTTTCTTCAAGTGGACAATTTATGAAGGTATGTTTTGTTAAAGAAATAAGCAAATTTTCTTTAATAACTGAAGTTCTGTTTGATGTTACCATCAAAGTTGCGCATGCTCATCTGTAGTTCTGTAATGATAAAGGCGGGTGTGAACTATGAACCATTGACGTCAATATTACGTAGTATGTTGATGATTGCCTAATCACATTAGATTAAAAAAACCTAAAACAATATCAATTCTTTGCCAATAAATGTGACATCTCCTTTATAGTTGGCTCATTCCTTGCACTTTGCACTGCTGGAATTGATTAAGTGGGCTCAGAAAACTAATTTACAGGGAAAAACAGAAATGTTTATTGTTTTACTTATATTTGTTATTCATTATTGTGGATTTTTTTTTTTTTCCTCCCCTTTACCCAGGAACACGTATGGTGCCTGCTGACTTCCATATCCCTGTGCAGACCCAACATCCAATCAGGAACAATCTTCATCATAAGGTAAGTTGTTGTTGGTTTTAAAGAAAGATATTGTTCTATTGATGTTATTTATGTACATTTTAGATCAAAGTTGATAGAAAAGTTAATGACTTCCTTTAATCTTAGTGTAAGAAGATGTGTTGGAACTGATGATCTTAATTTATCTTTTTGTAACTTTATATATACAATATTTATATCTTTTTGGTTTCCTGGTATTGATTCTGATGTTACAAAGAAACGATTGTTTAATTGATATTAATAAGCTACGTAAAATAAAATCGGGGCCGGCACTGTGGCGTAGTGGTAGTGTTGCTGCCTCGCAGTTAGGAGACCTGGGTTCGCTTCCCGGGTCCTCCCTGTGTGGAGTTTGCATGTTCTCCCCATGTCTGCGTGGGTTTCCTCTGGGTGTTACGGTTTCTTCTCACAGTCCAAAGACATGCAGGTTAGGTGCATTGGCGATCCTAAATTGTCCCTAGTGTGTGTTTGGTGTGTGGGTGTGTGTGTGTGTCCTGCGGTGGGCTGGCTCCCTGCCCAGGATTTGTTCCTGCCTTGCATCCTTTGTTGGCTCGGATTGGCTCCAGCCAGACCCCCATGACCCTGTGTTAGGATATAGCGGGTTGGAAAATGACTGACTGAAATAAAATCTTTGAACGTTATGTCTAACTTTTTATATCAAACATTTGTCAGATTCTTTTGGCCAATTTCCTGGCTCAGACAGAAGCCTTGATGAAAGGAAAGACTTCAGAAGAGGCACGCAAAGAGCTTGAAGGAGCTGGATTAAGTGGCGAAGCACTGGAGAAGCTGCTGCCTCATAAGGTACATGCACAAAAATAATTTTTCTTTTCTATTAGTCTACTTTACTGTATGTACTGGGGCTTTTCAAAGTTGCACTTGGCCAAAGAAACACATGTCTTCAAATTGCTCAGTGTGCATAAAAGGAAATATCACTTTTCTTACAATACATGTATGATTTTTTTTAATGTAATTTTCCATTGACAATGCCAGAAAGTACATAGGCTTACAAACAAATACATTATTTTCTTCAGAAAATCACCTGAAGGTTTTTCAATTCACTTGTGAATTTCTAAATTTTCCAGCTGATGGTATAGATGATATAGAAGCAACAGAAGACAATATTTTAACTTCCTTTTCCACCTCATGAAAGCAGATACTGCTTAATTTATTTCCTTTGCTAGTCCCCTTAATGTTAATACTTTGTATTCATAACTTTATTTGTAATTGCTCCTTACATTAAAATCCATTTGTAAGGTTATGTAAAGAAAGAAATGCAGCCAGTTCATTTCAAGTTTAGCATTTTTTACTGGATAGAAAACACGTATGTACAATGTTAGCAACGACTTTAGAACAGAAGTAGAATTCTTCCTCTGCAGATTGAGTTTTCCTCGTTTTCCTCTACCCCAGTTCCTCAAGCCATAAAACGCTCAAGTTAACATGTACCTCTGCGTGATAATCTGCTCTTGGGAAAAGACTTAAACAAACTTGGGATACAATGCTGTAAAACTAAAATACAACCCTTGTTTAATTGGTTGTACATCTCCCACAAACAGTAGTTTGAACATTTCATTGCACTCATACACATTTTATTATATCATTATTTTTTATTGCACTTTATCAGATGCAAGCTATCCTAACAGTATCAATTTTTAATGCAGGAATGAGCATTCTAATCCAAACAATTAGAGTCACACATGGCTAAAAACATATATGACATAATTGTGCATCTACCATGTTTCTCCGAAAATAAGCCCTAGCATGATTTTCAGGCTGCTCTGAATTATAAGCCCTACCCCAAAAATAAGCCCTAGTCAAGATCGTCAGCTAAAAAGTAATGCGCTAAGGCCAGGTTTATACTTCATGCGAGGTGATGTATGTGCCCGAAACATCCATTAAATTCAGAGGACACCTTACTGCAATATCTCTGAACAGGATGTTTAATGATTACATCCATCAATTCGGGTACATTGGGTGCAGGACAGAAACAAAATCCCTGGACGAGGCATCAGCTCATCGCAAGGTGAACACAAGCACTCACATACACTAGCATCATTTTAGCGTCACCAAGTCCCCAAACCTTCATGTCTTTGGATAGAAAACAGCCCACTGTGGAAACCCACCAGGAAAAACATGCAAACTCCAGGCAGGGATCACAAGGGACGTGACTCCCTACTGCGAGACAGCAGCACTACCTCTCTGCCACCATGCCACCCCATATGTGTAACTATTAACAGTATTCATTATTTAAACAAAGTTAACAACTTATCTGTAAATGTAACATACATATATTAATGCATTTCATCATGAAAGTGATATCAAGTATAAATGTAAGAATTCTAAATGTGCAGAGAGCTGGAATATCATAAATGTAATATGTTCTGCGTGGCGATCTATTGCTGCTTGCCGCTGCTGTCAGGTCAGGAGGAAGCCCCAGAAGTGCATTGCGATTAACAACTGGGATGACGTTTACGACAGTCTACTTTAATGACAAAGTAAACTACGGGATTAAACTCGAAATGTCCATTTTAAAGCCAAAATTTCCACGTTAATCGCAAAATAGACATTTTCATTATGTCCTTTTTTTTTTTTTTTTTCTCTGTGGCTCAAATACACTGCCGTACATTCTGATGGTATTGTAAGGTACAAAAAAAAAAAAAAAATGGCACAGAAGATGGTATGTGAGACTTTTAAAATATATTGTGTCATTACTTTGGGGAATATGCGACACTTGAATATAAAAGCACCACAAATGCATGTGTATGTCGGCATTTTGCTTCACCACATCAAACATCGAAGCAGGCACATCGATCTGCAAAGCTGCCGGAGTAACAAGAAATTCAGGCTGGAATTCAGGGTTTGAATGTGGTGAGTTATGACGTTATTCCAGAAGAAGATGACATGACTGTATTTGGATAAATGTATATTGTTGTACATGAATAAATATAAGACATCCCCTGAAAATAAGCCTTAGTGCATCTTTTAGAGCAAACATTAATATAAAACCCGGTCTTATTTTCGGGGAAACATGGTACACTGGGCATATGCATAGAACAATTTCAAGTCCAATTTGCAGTTGCTGACTGATTGATTTTTTTTTTTTTTTTTGAGTATGAAATTCCATTTCATCAGTCATCATTTCATGGGCAGTATGAGAGTGGTTACGATACACGATTGTTGTACATTCTGAAGAACTGTCAGCTGTCTTTTAGTGTGAGCAGCCTCACAAACAGATTTTGTGATGTCACCATTAAGTTTCCCGAAATTCATTGTGCAGTGACTGCAGTGGGTGTGCATTGTACACATACAGTTTGAGCACCCATGTTGCGGCATATCAAAAAAACAGATTGTGCAGTTTGCGCACCAGTATGACTGCTGCATCTATCATGCAGTGTGAGTAGTCACTTGACCATGATTTCTCGAAATCCCAACAAAAGGAAATTTAGATGCATACATGTAAGCAACTCAAGCAGCACCATGGAAAGTAACTCTTTTATGCCTGCTCTGTTGGTATATGTTTTTCTCCTGTGAAGTGTGACATTGTACTGAGCAAGAACCAATCGGTGAAGAGCTACATAATAAGCGTGAACCAACCACAATGCAATGGAATCTGCATTTTCAAAAATCTTCATTTTTGTCTGTCCACACTGAAACGTCAGGTTGGCGTTTTCAAAAGTCTCTGGTTCTGCAGAGAATTTTCAAAAAGATACATATTTTTTGTAGGTTGAAACCGCCGATATGGTGTGGATGAAAGATGAAAAAGGAGACAAATGTCTGCATTTTTAAATAAAAAAACAGTAGTGCAGACAAGTCCAGTGTCTCCAGTTATCTTACAGTGTTTATTTGAACTGTTTGTTGGAAACATGCATGGAAATGTATTGAATGTTTTAAATCCATAGAGAACGCAACACAGTAAGGAAACCAGCTAGGGTCCAAATTATCTTTCTCAGCATAAAACATATATATATATATATATATATATATATATATATATATATATATATATATATATATATATATATATATATATAAAATGAGAAATGTGTATATACAACTTCTTTTTCATAAAGATTGCCTCTTTTCCTAGGTGTTTGAAGGAAATCGGCCAACAAATTCAATTGTCTTTAAGAAGCTGACACCCTTCATTTTAGGTGCACTGATTGGTAAGTTAAATTGGGCCTGATACTTGTATCAGTTTTTGTGATGTTACAATAAAAATTTAAATAGAATCTCCAGTTTCTTAAGTTGATACGCCAGGTTGCATGTGTTTGTTAAAACACAATAGTACTGACTACTGAAAATATAAAATGTTTAAGGCACTTTCCATATGTCAGCATTTCAATAAATTTTTTTCAACACTTTTTCCATACTGTTCTCCTTTTAAACACACAAGCCACTCTGCTTATTTGTTCCTTCAGTCTATCACTAATATTTGTGAACAAAGCAGATGTCTGCAATGCATTTCAGTTTTGTTATGGTTCTTTGAGTTGTTATAACTATAACTGTTACAAATTATAATTATGTTGTGATAAATTTTTTAAAGATTGAAGTAGAAAAAAAATGCACATTTCTCAAAAATATCACTTGGTACTGGTATGCAATGTGGTAACATTTTAAAAAAATAATGAAGAAAACGTCTTCCGTTTTTAAGTATTCAACACCTTTAAATTTAAAGTATAGCTCTACTATGAATTCTTGTATTGCCATTACCATATATTCTCAGATATAAACAAATAGGATAATCTCTTCAAAAATGTACATTTCTTTTACTCAAATGTTTGCTCTCAAAAAAGATGATGTGTCAGTTTTTATTGTGGCAGTATTATTTGCATTTGTTTAAAATTAAAATACTTACATTCTGTTATCTTTTCTTGCTAGCCATGTATGAACATAAGATCTTTGTTCAAGGAGTCATTTGGGATATCAACAGCTATGACCAGTGGGGGTAAGTATTTTGTTCCTATGTTTAACTGTACTTCAAAAGACAGTTACCGAAGAATAGGCAGTTCAATCACATCTGAAAGAAAAATAACATAAATGTTAACCAAAAAGCATGTGAAAGATGAGAATAGTTAAATATGTGAAAAGTATATTGTCCCCAAAGTTACTAGCTTAGACCTCTGACTTAGGAATGTACATGTACAGTGTTATAACCACACTTTTGTGTCCTCTTATAAAACTTTGGCATTCTGCTGCAAAAGTATTCATCAGTCAGATGCTTGAATTTTGAAAACAATACGAGAAGACACAGGTCAACACAACATCTGCTGTGAGAATGACTGACTGATTTTGCGATTGTTAGTCACCAATATCCAGTCCCTCTCTGTGCTGCACACTGCAGCAGTCTGTACTTGGAGTGATCGTGAAGATGAGTATCAGCACTCGTCTCAGGGTTTGTTTTTTTTTTTTTTTTATAGCAGATGCTTTGTTTCAGTCTAATTGTCATGTGGGTTGCTTAGATCTTTTCATAATATCTTCAAACTTCCTTAGTGCCTGATATTAGACTAGAAATACTTTTGCAGGAGAACACAAAAATACAGTATGTCATTATTTTTCTCCCCACATTAGAAATTTTTTTTCCCTCCTGTGTTACGTCACGTGACTTCTGGTCGTGGGTTATGTCAAATTAGCCAACCACAGTTGCTGATACCATGTCAGTTTAAATCACTGAATATCACTGCCTATGTCACATTTAGCAATATTGTTTTGACCTTCCAGCACAGTTGTGCTCGCCCTTTTTTCTGATTGCCAATAGCATGCTGTCTGATGTTGCCGGCACTGTATGAAATGCTTATAGGCGTGGTGAGTTCAGCCACAGCCTCAGTCATTTCTTTTTTCTTTTTTCCATTCTATTTAGTACGTAAAACATGAGACATCAGACAGACAACAATCTCCTCTGTTTGCGAGGTTCAAAACACTCTCATTCCTTATTCCTCATTGCTACTTTTAAATACACAGTACTTCTGGATAAGAATTCATTGGTTGTTAGCTCTGTTTGCACAGCCCACACCTTCAACTAAATACAAAATCAAACCTGTTTTTATTTTATCATAGCAAGTTGTTGACTGAGTCCCTGGGTGTGTCACATTAGGCGATCAGCTTCATGGGAGCTCACCACCAACTGCCTCCGTCTAGTTAAGATTATGTAAATTAAGGCTAGAACTGAAAATCACTGGAAAAGTAATCTAATGTGACAAAGGCTTTAAGGGACTCCAAACAATTGTGCCATATTACCACAGAAGTTTTTTTTTTTTTTTTTAAAAAGATTATTAATTTACCCTATGAAATACAAAGTGTACAAAAGAGAACTGCTTATAGTACATAGTCTCTAGCACAGAAAATTCACTGAATTTCCAGTGGAACACTTAAAAGCCAGGACTGAATGTCCTCTGAGAGGCATATAACTAAAGCAAGACAAGTGTATGTGGCCTGAGGCATAACTGGTCTTCTGATGCAGACACCTCTAATGCTGCTGTATTTACCTGTCAAAGGAATTTATGAGTTTTTGGCTTCCCAATGACGCATTAACCTTTCAAGGGTCTCTGATCTTCCTGGAATAAATAACGGACAAAAATCCCAGAGCTAATCTCTAATAAGAGGGCTGCAGTTTCCTGAAGAGCTTAGAGAAATGCTTTGTTAGTCAAATGAAAGAATTGTGGGCCATTATTTAGATATCTAGTGGAAATGAAGCACCTCTTTCACATTTGATTATTATTGATACGCATGTGCTTTTCTGCACACTTAAAGGATATTTTATTCAATATTTTAATTTATTTTTGATAGAATACATAATACAGTAACAAATGCTCATAATATAATATCTCTAATCTTAATTTACTTAATACATACTTCTATTATTTAGTAGTTATTAGATTTATTACATATAATTGTAATAATGATTTTTGAATTTATAAAATTATGTATTGTTGTTGTCCCTTTATATTCATCTCAAGGCACAGTCATAGGAGCTGAGCAACTAAGCATTTCACTGCATATTGTACTGTATGTATAATTTGTATGTGACAAATAAAGATATGGTTTATTTTTGAAGTCAGTTATTTCTTCGCAGTCTTGGTGTATATTTGCCACATAAAACTGTGTTGTAAAGTGAAGCTTCTTATTAATAATGTTTTTTTTTTTTAAATAAATTTTAAAAATGCCTTGTGTGATCTTGCAGCTTACAGGCTTTAGGGTACATAGGTCCTTAGGTGTGGGAAGAAGCTTTAAATCATACCAATTACATCCATTTTTCATGCCCAAATATTATCCAGTATTTATCTACATCCTGAGATTACACACATATTGCAAAACAGTGTTGCCATAAGGATTTAGGAAGAAATAAAAAGAAAAAAGCAAACCGTAGTTGTGGGATTCAGCCACTTTACAACACTGTTCATCTTACTCTATGGCAGTGTGACACCATTTATGGCCAGCAGAGAAAGTCTTTGTCAAACCCCCATTATTGACACTGAATGTTGATTCCCAGATGTGAATTGCTGTCTAGACAATAAATAGCTTTAAAAAGTATTATACGTTTAGTGCAGATGTTTTAATAGAGACCGAGTGGGCTGTCATTACTTCCTTATGGCACCAGGTTACACTTGTTCTCACCATGTATTTATGGATTGGTTGGCATCAGTGTTAGTGAAATTTCTCATTCAAAAACATTGAGCTTTTATTACCATATTATCAGCAAGAGCGACTCATCATCATGCAGTTTAAAAAAAAAAATCAAAAATTGGTTTGTGGTGCTTTAATCAGCTCTGTCACACACTTTGCCCATTTTCATTTTTCTAAGGAGTTCAGATATATTGTTGTGAGAAATTCATATATGCTCTTTTCAATAAGCTTCCACTCGGCGTGCATCTTGCTCCGAAGGCTAAAATAACACAGAATGGGCTTGGAGCTTGATGTTGGGTTGTCATAATTCCACCTCTGATGGCTGCTGCAAACAGACAAATAATATCTTTACCTTGAGAAAATAGTACCAAGAATGAGTGATAAAATATTTATTTCTAATTTCCTTCCTTTATCACAATGATGTCCCAAATGTGTAATGACATATTTTCTTAAATCGAAACCAATGTCACCTCAAAGTGGACATATTTGGTAAATCTTAAGGCATTTTCTGTAACCTATGGACCCGTGTACCCTAAAGCCCCACTGTAAACAGTAAAAACAGGCAAGGTATTTTTAACATAAAAAAATGCTTTACTTTAGAACACAATTTCAAGAGGCAAATTATATACAACATGAATGTGAAGATATAACTTTGACTTGAAAAATGCTGAACTTATGCATCTGTTTATGCAATTATTTTATCATTTGTAATACTATAGGCAAAATATCTGTGTGTCAAGTTCATGTTCAAAACCCTGCTCTAAACAGCAAAAGTAGAAGTATTAATAAATGACAAAAGTATATTAAGGTGATAATGTGTGGTGATTGGGGGTTGATAACAGTATAAAATGTTGAAATATTAATGTGATAGTACATACTAAAATAAGTACAAGAAATATTGTTTGATATTCATGAACTATAATTTCCTTTTTAACTTTAAAGTGTTGAACTTCACAAACAGTTGGCTAAGAAAAATTGTTTGGTATTCATAACTATTATTTCTTTGTTAATTTTAAAGTGTGGAACTCGGCAAACAGTTGGCTAAGAAAATTGAACCAGAGCTTGCGGATGCCAGCGAGGTGACCTCCCATGACTCCTCAACCAATGGGCTTATCCGCTTTATCAAGAAAAACTGTGCCTGAGCTGTTGACCCCGCAGCTGTCCTTCACTGAATTGACTACAGAATCCACAAGCCTGTGTTGCTGTAACTGCTTGTTTAGCCATAAAGACCTGAAGCACTTTACGTCTGTAGTCACTTTCATGTTTGTGTCGTGTGAGTGTCACTCTGTCTGTGAATTGTGTGCCTAGGCATTGCTAGAGTATTTTCTCTTTGGATTTGTCCAATGTGCAGTTTTAATAACCACAAGTTCCCCGGATCACTCTTCAGATTACAGCTGGTTACCAAAATAAATGTTTACTCAAAAATACTTTAAGTTTGCTTTGTGTCATGTGGGAGGGCCGCTTTCTTGTCAGTGTTAGAGTGGATCCAGTCTTTCTTGTGCATAGAATAAGAAAAACCTGCAGTGCTGTGTGAAAGAAAATACATTTCTGACGTTTTTAATTTTAGCTTATAGAAACCTAGTTCTATTTTTAGTGTTATTAGACTAAAATTCCTAAACCAACAAGTAACACAGCCAGATTGCACTTAGCATCCATGATGATGTTGGAATTAAATGGGGAAAAATGAAAATGTAAGTTGCTTAAATATGCAGGTAACACTGAATTGGGTCAGCTACACAATAAGTAGGAGCCAGCAAAACCCCTATTGATGGACCTGCACAAAGTATTTACTCCGGTGAGTATGTGTCAAATGACATTTATAGGAAATTAAAGTTTTTAGCCATAATAGGTAAAAATGTTAGGTAAAATGACATAAGAACTTATGTCTGCTAAAAATGACCTTTGACCTCTACAGCATTTGTGTGGAAGAGTGTACAAAATCAAATAAAAAGTCATTGTGGAGGTGAGACTTTAAGTTCTTTAATGCACTTGTGAGGCAACATCTAGAATATTATATGCAGTTTTGATCTTCATATTGAAAAAAAGAAAAGACAGTTTACAGTACACTCATTTTAGAAGTGTAGAGAATGAGATGTGAGGAAAACTAAAGGAGCTTCAGTTGAACCTCGGCAAACTACAAGACAGATTAGAGTGACGTGATAGATGTGCATGAAGCAGTGAAGGGAGAAACTGATTGATGCAGGCTTTTATTTTAAAATAAGTTCTTTATGTGAATTTCCCCTTGGGATTAATAAAGTATCTATCTATCTATCTATCTATCTCTCTTACAGGTGGCGCAGTGGTAGTGCTGCTGCTGCTTTGCAGTAAGGAGACTGTGGAAGACTGTGGGTTCGCTTTCCGGTTCCTCCCTGTGTAGATAGCGTTTTGAGTACTGCGAAAAGCACTATATAAATGTAATGAATTATTATTAATGAATTATTATCTTTAGTGAAGACACAGGAGGAAAATTTGCATGGTTGCTCACAGGAAATTTTTGTAACTGTTAAATTTCACCTCAGAATATTTTGGAGATTTAAGTGAATAATTATGGAGAAGCTCAGTTGGGAAGAATAGTGTGGGTTTTTTTTTTTTTTTTTTTACATTTGTTAACCTTATTAATATACGCACATTATTAGACTAGAAATGGGTGAATGCAACACAAATAATAGGCAGAGATATTTGATATGAAAAAAAGTTATGTTTGTAACATCCAATATTCTACAGAAACTTCCTGTATACAGTTGTCCCCTAAAATGTGTGTGGAGGAGAAGAGAAAGAGAGCAAGCTATTTCTGATCTGTCATTTTCATTCCCACATTTGTAAGTGCCAACACAACAATAGGCTTCACAGCCATAACTCCTGGCAATATTGGAAATTAAGGTTAAAGCTATCATATGCAATA
The DNA here is from genome assembly GCF_900747795.2 of Erpetoichthys calabaricus. Taxonomy (NCBI): domain Eukaryota; kingdom Metazoa; phylum Chordata; class Cladistia; order Polypteriformes; family Polypteridae; genus Erpetoichthys; species Erpetoichthys calabaricus. The sequence goes on from NC_041402.2 coordinate 118,547,325, forward strand.
ATGTACAACCTTAATTTAAGATTATAAAATGACAACAAAAGTTCAGAAGCAATGTCTCTATGACCAAACAGTGCACTTTGTAGGCTGGAATGTCAAAGGTCCTAATCACAAGTTAAAGAGGAAGGAAGTATTCTCTCATCTAATGGGGTCTAAACACCAAGATAGTAATTTTACACTTAATCAGCTAGGATCAGTTTCGGCTACAAAGAGACTGGACTGGCCAAATATTCCACTCCAGCTCTACAAAGAAAACTAGAGGTGTGGGAATCTTAATTTATAGAACAATTTCATTTGGAGTATCAGATGTATTATCTGATCCTGAAGGGCGATACGTGATGGGTATATTTAATTGTAAAGTGATTTTGATAAATATCTCTGCACCCAATGTGGATAATAGAGACTTTATCCAAAATGTATTTAGCCCAATTCCTAACCTGAACACTCGCAAAATCATAATGGCCAGAGACTTTAATTGTGTTTTAAATCCAGACCTGGATAGGTCTTCAGCTACAGAGGCGACAACATCTAACAATGCAAAAATAATCGCACGGTTTTTATTTGATCAGAACATCAGACCTGTGGAGTTTTTCTAAATCCATACTTAAGAACATATTCCTTCTTCTCACTAGTACATCATTGTTACTCAAGAATTGATTATTTCTTTATAGATGACAATTTCTTGCCTGTGGTCAAATCTTGCAAATACGACACTATTGTTATCTCTGACCACGCCCCTCTGATCATGGAGCTCACATCACTATGCCCCACATACTCAGCTCTCAGCTGGTGTCTTAACCCCTTGTTATTAGCTGATGAGAACTGTACAGAATTTATATCTAAGCATATAGATTTTTTTTTTTTTTTTTGAGACAAATGTATCCTCAGAAGTTCTCTGAAGGCATTTTTAAAGGGACAGATTTCATATCTCTCCCACAAAAATAAATTGGAAACCAAGAAGGCCTCAGTTAATCAATGAAATTACCAGAATAGATCAAGAACATGCCAGGTCTCCAAATGAGGCACTTTTTAGGAAATGACAGGCTTTGCAATCAGAATTCAACCTATTAACAACAAAAAAAAAGGAACAAGTCATTTTAAATTGCAACGTATTGACTATAAACACGAAGAGAAGGCTAATAAGATTTTAGCTCAACAAATCCACAAACAGGAAGTTTGCAATGCAATATCAGTAATCAGCAACACAGATGGAGATAGTATCATTGGCCATATAAATATAATGCACACATTTAGTGACTAGTACAAGTCCTTATATTCTACTCGGTTTAAAGAATACAAGACACAATCTAATGCTTTTTTGATACAGATATCACACCTAGTTATTTTCTGTGCAGAGGAATTGGATAAACCTCTGACACTATCAGAATTACTAGAATAGATCATTAGAACACTCTAGACGAGAACAGGCCATTCAGTCCAACAAAGCTTGCCAGTCCTATCCACTAATTTCTTCCAAAAAAAAGTCAAGTTTTGAAAGTCCCTAAAGTCTTACTGTCTACCACACTACTTGATAGCTTTATTCCAAGTGTCTATCATTCTTTGTGTAAAGAAAAACTTCCTAATGTTTGTGTGAAATTTACCCTTAACAAGTTTCCAACTGTGTTCCCGTGTTCTTGATCAACCCATTTTAAAATAACAGTCTCGATCCACTGTACTAATGCCCTTCATAATTTTAAACACTTCAATCATGCCACCTCTTATTCTTCTTTTGCTTAAACTGTATTGGTTCAGCTCTTTTAATCTTTTCTCATAATTCATCCCGTGTAGCCCTGGAATCAGCCTAGTCCCTCTTCTCTGGACCTTTTCTAGCACCTGAGGACGAAAACTGCACACAGTACTCAAGATGAGGCCTCACCAGTGCATTATAAAGATTGAGCATAACTTCCTTGGACTTGTACTCCGCACACCATGCTATATAACGTAACATTCTGTTATCCTTCTTAATGGCTTCAGAACACTGTCGGGAAGTCAATAGCTTAGAGTCCACTATGACTCCTAAATCCTTCTCATAAAGTGTACTCTTGATTTTCTGGTCGCCCATTGTGTATTCCAACCTATCATTTTTACTTCCTATGTGTAATACTTTACATTTACTGACATTAAATTTTATCTGCCACAAATCTGCCTAAGCCTGTATGCTATCCAAATCCTTTTGTAATGATATAATGGATTCCAAATTATCTGCTAATCCACCTATCTTGGTATCATCTGCAAACTTAACCAGCTTGTTACTTCTATTCCTATCTAAATCATTTATATATAATGTATATTAAAAATAGCAGCGGCCCTAGCACTGACCCCTGTGGAACACCACTCTTAACATCGGCCAATTGTGAAGAGGTTCCTCGCAGCATCACTCTGCTTTGTGTGTCTGAGCCAAATCTATAAACCGAATCTGAGTCTGAGCTGAATCTATAAACTCACTTTAGAGTGGGAAAGCACCATGTCCTGCCTCCTACCTACTGCTGAATTTTATAAAAAAAAAATTCAGTCAAGTTAGCTCCCCTTTTTTTAGCATCTTTTATAGAAGCCAGAGACATTAAAATTCTACCTCAAACTTTTCACCAAGCATTAATTACAATTTTTCTTAAGAAAAAATAAGGGCTTATTACAATGTGCATCATACAGACCAATCTCACTTCTGAATAATGATGTTAAGATACTCTCCAAAGTCCTAGCTAGAAGGATTGAGAAAGTACTCCCTTCAGTAATATCACAAGACCAAACTGAATTTATTAAAGGTAGACATTTTGGCTTCCAATCTTCATAGCCTATTTAATATAATTTATTCACCCATAAAGTCCAACACTCCAGAGATCTTATTATCCTTGGATATGGTTCAGTGGGATTACCTATTCATCACTTTGCATAAATTTGGGTTTGGCCCTAACATATGTGCATGGATCAAACTACTGTATGCAAGACCAGAAGCTTCAGTTTGCATTAACATTATCTCAGACTACTTCAAACTAGAATGCGGTCCTAGACAAGGATGCCCCTTGTCACCACTGCTATTTGTAATTGCTATTGAGCCATTGGCTTTTCACTTTCGAAACGCATCAGAGATAAAAGGGATTTTCAGAGAAGGACATGAGCAGATAATATCACTATATGCAGATGATATGGTACTGTATATAGCATACTCACAGAATTCAGTGCCTGCAGCCCTAACTGTACTGGCAGAATTTTAAAAGATATCTGGACTCAAAATTAATTTGAACAAAAGTGTGCTTTTTCCAGTGAATTCTCTGGCAAGCAGCATTAGATTGGACACCTTCCCTTTTATCATTGCAGATCAGTTTAAATATCATGGGGTAAACATCACAAGTAAATATAAAGCTCTTTTTCAACAACATTTTGCTGTTTGCATGGACAAAATTAAACAAGATGTGCATAGAAGATCTACCCTTCATCTTACTTTAGCAGGGATAATTAACATTATCAAGATGAATATACTTCCTATGCTTCTGTTTCTATTTCAAAACATCCCCATATACATTAACAAATAATTTTTTAAGAAGTTGGATTCAATTAACCTCATTTATTTGGAATTCAAAATATCCATGCATTCCAAAGAGTGACTCTACAACAATCTAAATCAGAAGGTGGCATGGCTCTACCTAATTTTCAATTTTATTTCTGGGCAGCAAACATACAAGCAATAAAAACCTGGACACTGACACAAATAGATGAACACATACTAGCTTGGTCTGCAATAGAAATGAAATCCTGCAGTAACTCTTTATATTCCTTGCTTTTTACACCAGTAAAAAGGTATCATCAATATACTAACAACCCAATTGTGCTTGATTCACTCAGAATATGGAACAAATATAGGAAGCTCTTCAAGTTAGAGAAACATTTTTCTGTGGCACCTCTACATGATAACCACCTTTTTACACCCTCTCAAACTTACACAGTTTTTAATGTTTGGAAAAGGTATGGGATTAAATCAGGGGTCCTCCATCTACTAGCACGTAGACTTATCTTGCTCAACTGGAAGAATCCTAACCCACCTCTTTTAAGTCAGTGGGTAACTGATGTTACATACTATTTGAAATTGGAAAAAATCTAATTCTCTCTTAAAGGATCTATGCAAAACGTTTTTAAAACCTGGCAGGATCTAATCAATAATATTTTAGAATCAACACTTATATTGGGGAGAAGAACTTCTTTCCCTCTATACTACTCTCAAAAGTTTTACTCTGGCTGTTGGCCTTTCTCTTTTTCTCATGCGTGGGGGTTGAATTGAATTTAGTTTTGTTAAGTTTGACTTAATTGTATGGGATGCTACTTGCTTTAAATAAATTCAAAGTTAAAAAATAAATAAATAAAATTTGAAGTAAACTGGGCAAAATGACATATGGAAAACAGCATCTATTACTGCTTTCCAGGCTCCTGTTTTAGAAAACCTTAATCCACTCCACAAGTACTTCTAGCTTTGTCACGAAGTGCTTTGATCGTACCTTCACATGCACTTTAGATACCTGCAACACAATCTGAACTCTCTGAGAAGGTAGCAGGTCAGGAAATGCTACAGGAAGAGTGCCTGTTTATTAAATGGTGTGTCTTTGGCATTGGATCGTATTGAAGTCTGACATGACATTTCCAAGATGGTATAAAAGATTCACATTCATTGCAGTTGCCTGCACTGAAAAAATGTGTATACTTTGAAGACATTTGGCTGAACTGGGCTTTATGGATCAAAATGGTGTCGCCTGTCAGTTTTGCTGCTAGGCTCAGCATGGTGTTAGCTTACTCATACTGGCATACACTGATGTGAGGACACAAGTAGTAGGGTCCAATCCAAGCACCATCTTCATAAACCTTATTTGTGGAAAGAGGCAGAAGTACAAGGCAACGTTAAAGTGGTTTAATCACCGGCACAGGGCAAGACAGGTGGACATGTGGGTTTGGAAGGACCCCTGTTAATGCTGAATAAATCGACCTTTTAGACATTTACCCACCCTGACATCACAGTTGATTTTTACCTTGTCATTTTATTTCTACATAAATATCCTGCAGAATGGACACTTTCTGTTTCAGTGCAGTTACTTCTCAAATATATCAGCATGAAAGTTTAGGTGTGATGCTGTCTCCATTTAAGGCCTTTGGGGTTTCTGCTTTGTGAGCCTGATGATGATCCCAGCCAATTAAAAACTCAGTAGGAAAGTTCCATGTTTCTTTTTCGGTTTTACATATTTCGGTCCTATTGTGCACAAATGTGTTTGCACGTGTCAAACATGCACAATATGTGTGTGTGTAGTACAGTGGATTAGGAAAGAATTCAGACACCTTCACCTTCTGCACACTTTGTGTTGTAGGATTATTTTAATTTTGCTAAATGTTCTATTTTTGCTCATCAATAAACACTCATTGCATAATAATGAAGTGAAAACAGAAAGGTCTGCAAATTTATTAAAAATAAAAAACTGAAGTCTCCAATTCATAAAGATATTCAGCCCCTAGTTGTGGTACTCCAAATTGTCATCAGGTGCATCCTGTTTAGCTTTAATTATCTCTGAGATGTGTCCAGTACTTGATTGGAGTCCACTTGTGACAAAATGAATGGATTGGACAGATAGTTTAGAAAGGCACACACCTGTGTATAGAAGGTCTCACATTCCACACTGCTCGTCAGGACAAAAACAAGCCATTCGGTCCAAGGAACTCTCTTTAGACTTCCACAAATTGTGGCGAGGCATAGATCAGGGCATAAGTCTATAAAACCATTTCTAAAGCTTTGAGTGTTTCCAGGAGCACAGTGGCCTCAGTAATTCTAAAATGGAAGACGTTCAGAACCCCCAGAGTTTCTGGAGTTGGCCATCCGAGCAAGTAGGGCCTTCATCAGGGAGGGGACCAAGAACCCAATGGTCACTCAAACAGAACTGCTGAAGTCTTTCTGAGATAGGAGAACCTGTGAAAAGGATGGCCATCCTGTCAGCACTCCATCAATCAGGCATTTATGGTAGAGTGGTTAGATGGAAGTAATTTTTGAGGGGAGTTTGCCAAACAGCATTTTAAAACTCTGGGAGCATAAAAAGAAAGGTTCTCTGGTCTGATGAAACAAAAATTGAACTCTTTGGGTAGAACTGTGATCGTTATGTCTGGTGAAGACCAGGCACTGCTCATCACCCACCTAATACCATCTCTAAGGTGAAGCATGGTGGAGGCAGCATCATATTATGGGGGTACTTCTCAGCAGCATGGACATGGAATTTGAAGAATATGGAAAAGATATTGGCACAGCTTAGCTAAACAAACAGACCGACTGGTCTTCTCCTGTTTGTCAGATTTTTTATGAGGGAAAGATGAACGCAGTCAAATTAAATGAGGTTCTTGAAGAAAACCTGCTCCAGAGTGCATGTGACCTCAGACTGGGGCAATGCTTCACCTTTCAGCACAAGAATGACCCAAAGCATATAGCCAAGAAAATGCAGGACTTGTTTTGGGTCAAGTCTCTTGACTATCCTTGAGTGGCCCACTCAAAGGCTAGTCTTAAACCTCATAAAACATCTGCAGAGAGACATGAAGATGGCAGTTCCAGGCACTTCCCATCCAATCTAACAGACCTTAAGATGATCTGCCAGGAAAAATGGGTTGAACTGTCCAAATGCAGGTGTGCAACGCTTGTAGAGACTCACTCAAGAAGTGCTGAAGCTGTAATGGCTTCCAAAAGGATCTTCTACAGCATACTGAATTAAGGGTCTGAAAGAGAGATTTCAGCTTTTAATTTTTTGAACAAATGTGTAAACCTTTTTGAAAACATGTTTTAACTTTGTCTTTATGGGTTATTGAGTCTATATTAATGGGCTAATATGGCGAAATTATCCATTTAAAATTAAACTACTACACAATAAAGTGTGCAGAAAGTGAATGAGAACAGTTCTAGCGATTATTTTTTTAATGTTGAAATCTGCTTGACTGCACTATCCATCCATCCACCCATTGTCCACCGCTTATCCGAAGTCAGGTTGCGGGAGCAGTATCTTAAGCAGGGAAGCCCCGAGGCGTTCCCAGGCCAGCCGGGAGATATAATCCCCCGTGGCCTTCTCCCAGTGGGACATGCCCGGAACACCCCCTAGGGAGGCATCCTGACCAGATGCCCAAACCACCTCAACTGACTCTTCTCAATGCGGAGGAGCAGCGACACTACTCCGAGTCTCTCCCGGATAACTGAACTCCTCACCCTATCTCTAAGGGAAATCCAGCCACCCTGCGGAGAAAACTCATTTCGGCCGCTTGTATCCGCGGTCTTGCTCTTTCTGGTCACTACCGAAAGCTCGTGGCCATAGGTGAGGGTAGGACTGCATTATTCTGTTCTATTGCTTCAGGAACTTATATCTTTTCACACTGCTAGTTACTTCAATTTACCCTTATAACGTTTGCTATACGGGATTTATAAATTAATTAATATTAAAACAAATACATCTGGATTTACTTAGAAACATATACACACTATAGACAAATGTACAGATTGTCATTCCAAAAAGTGTCTTGACACCTCAAAATCTTATTTCCACATTTTAGCTTTTCTCAGTCTGCTGTGAGGTAAACCAAAATACACCAAGGCACAGGCAAAGACAAAATGTAAAAGCTACACACAAGTTCTGGGGTTGTTATTCCAGAAGGACACACTAGAGGGAGCCCCTCTCTCGTGTCCAAAGGATTTTTTTTTTTTTGAGTATTTTGTTTAAATTCTTTAGAGCTCCCAGATTTCAAAGTTCAGGGACAGTTCAGGTTTTGTAAAGTTTCCATAACTAAAAATTTAAACCGCTATTGTGATTTTAAAAATACCATTCCTCAAACAAAATTCCAATTTTCTTTTGTTACTTACGTTTATTGTTTTTTATTAATAATCCATTGACATTCTCATTTCCAGTGGTCAGTTTAGGAAAGCGTGTCATTCCTGCATGTCTCAGTTGGATGAATGTCCTCATTGTTTATAGCACATAATTTTCACAAAGCCTTGTCAAAATAATCTTGTTTGGAGAATTGAGGTTTAGAATTGCAGCTTTTTTTGTCAATTTGCTTCATATAAGCCCACCAGGATTTACAGCTTGTTTGCTAATAACTGCAGATTGTAAATACTATGATTCAGATCAATAAAGCATCATTTTTATATGATGTATGGATTTATACCCCAGGACCAAGGCATCATACTCTGAGTGCATCTCAGCAGCAGCTTGATACTGACCGTTGTTTGACCTCTGAGGACAGAGAGGCTTATAACATCCTAAAACGTGACAGAAGTGACCACATGAGCCTGGCGTGTCATCCAACATCAGTGACTGGCTTAAGGGCCCTGCCGCACTCTTCTGATGCTGTTCAGGTTTCTCTTGAGATTTCTCTTGAATTCTGTCTGTTTAATGCTTGCTCATGAATCTTTCTACTAGTGCTACTGAGTTAATTGAGCAGTTCACATTTGCATTGATTATGAATGCTCCAAAAATGACATGGAGATTCTTCACATCTCTTCAGTCCTGGATTCAAATCCGGACCTCATCTCAGTTTAGTTTGCTTGTTCCCTTGAGTGGTTTTTGCTTTGGTTTCCCAATCCCAAACACATGTTAGATTCATTGATGACCCTAAAGTAGTGGACAATCCATTCAAGGCTGGCTTCTGCCTTGTTGCCCAATGCTGTCAATATAAATCCAAACTTATAGTTTATTTATTATTAAATTTATAATTAATAAATAGTTTATTATTCAATTCCGTAAATTGTATAAACTGTTAGATCTCATGGCAAGTTAAAGCGAATTTAAGTACTGTGACATTTTGGGTACTGTGGACAGCTGGCACCTCTTATTTCAGATGCAGGACGGGTTTCATCAGCCAGAGTGGAAAAAGCAGGAATAGGAATCGGGGATTTATGTGACTAAGCAATGGTGAAAAAGGGAGCACTTTACAATTAAAACTAAATATGTGCTCCAGACATTGAAATGCGAACTGAATCCTTACACATTACTGCCTGGAAAAGAGGATGCCATCATGAAAAATCCCCACCATCCCCTCCAGGAAGCGCTCTCATTGAGCACTTTAGCCACCTGCTCATTCCACCATGTTGTGCTAAGAAGCACTTTTGAGGGTCTTTTCTACCTACTGCTATTAGGCAATAATGACTGGTGAAGACCAGGCATTGCTCATCACCTGCCTAATACCATCCCTAAGGTGAAGCATGGTGGTGTCAGCATCATACTATGGGGGTACTTTTCAGTGGCATGGACAGGGAGACTAGTCAGAATTGAGAAATTTGAAGAATCTGGATAAGATTTTGGCACAGCTTAGCTATTAGCTAAACAAACAGCGACAAGAAGTGCCTCTGGAGGTCTTTTCTACCTACTGCTGTCAGGCAATTCACTGCTTCCTTCCAATGTAAGTTCATTTTGATATATCTGCACAATATACATTTATTTATGGATTTGATTGATCGATTGGCTGTGATTCTTTATTTTTGTTTTTTATGTTTCCGCTACTCTATGCATCTGAATTTCCCCTTGGGATTTAAAAAAAACTGTATCTCATTTAATCATCCTGGATGTCTCAGCAGCAGAAATAATTTACTTTGTACCCAACATTTTAATGATGAATCATTCTCAATACTGGTGACTTCAAGCAAGGAATCAAGTGACTATTAGGCATGTTGTGTTCATGGGCACTACAAGCTGGTCCTGCTCTATCCAAATATTAAAAACTAATATAAACTTGCCAAACAGGTCTGACCTCGTTGTACTGGCACTCACAAGGCAGTAATTCTTTGTTATCCAAGACAGATATTATTTATTTTTATTAGATATTTTTATATATAACATGAACCATAGCGATGAAACATAGCTTTCAGGTTTTGATTAATTGGTACATCAGTGGTGTAGCTAGGGCCGGGCGGAGGGGGTGGTCCACCCCGGGTAGCAATATTGACCAAAAGGCTCAGAATTCACATGTAAGCAGCAGGGTTTGGAAAAATATCACTCATGAATGAAAAAGGTTAAATTCTCTGATTTTTATCCACAAATGCTTCAAAAATAATTTTCAGACTGTGCTTCTGAGACGGCATCAGACACAGCAGTTGAAATTTATGAGGCAATAACAAAAATAAACAAACATTACACCGATAATAATTTCTAGGAAGAAAAATAACTAATTTACAATTTATAATTTCATTTCGTTATCAATTCAAATGCATTCTTGCTCTAAGCAGAAAACATCCCCACCTATCACTTGTACACTACACTGGTTCTGGTTTTCGCAGCGTAATTATATTAAACTGATAATCAGAACACAGCTTATCAGTGCGTCTATACTATATTCTTGTCTAGTTGATGCTTAGAAATAATTATACTGTATGTGAAAAATTATTGCTGTTTCTCTATATATGAATGAATCTATACAAAATTTATCTTCATTTTTCTCTATATGTCACTTTAATTTTCTATTTAAATAGGTTAACATATTCGGATATGTTGGAGGGCGATAAATTGAAGCACCGTCTTGTTTTGTCCTTTAAGGAATGGCTTTCTTACTACACTTGCCCTGTCAAACCTGCAGCACAGTAGAACTGAGACTTGCTCTTTTCGACCACTGTTAAGGTGTGCTTGAAGTTGTTGTGCTGTGAGGCGTATTTCAGGCAAGCTCTTGACCCTCAGAAACTTGTCTTCTGATTGGGTTGTGACTTTGGGTCTGCTTGATCTCTTCCTATCAGAGTTTCTTCCTGTTTCCAATTGCCTTTGGATTGTGTAGGTCACAGCACTCACTGACACTTTGATTTTTTTTGCAGTTTCTCTAAATGAAAGGCCTTCACTTCTAAGAGTAATAATGCTCTATCTCATTGCATTTGTTAATTACCATTTTCATTTACAACTTTCTACAGTGTAATATTGTCCAAGTAGTACTTGAGAGGGTGTAGAGATACAGTCTGTTCCAACTCTGCTTTAGGACAGACAGAGGGTTTTTAAGTAACCTGTGCAAATTATTTCCTTCAATTTGCAAAGCTTAATTTACTTTAATTGCTGCAGAACATCTGTAGGTTGTAGCCTATTAGTTGTTCCCTGACGAACATCTGAAAGTTCCTTTTTTTCAGTTTTTGCTAACCTAAACTTTAAATTTAAACATCTGACAGTTTCATGTTTACCTTTTCACCAATTTGGGTCATTCATTGTATTTCAAGTAATTAAATTTGAAGACAAAATGGAAAAACGGAAGTGTTCTAAAACTTTTTATCGATAGTGTGTACTGCCTCCCTGGGAGAACAACTAAGCCCAGGGCCGCTGTACGATCAGAATACCACTAGAGGAAAGCAGTTCCTTATTGAAATCTTTCGGGGTAACGTGACCAACACTTGTCCGATTTTTGACTCACTCACCACACGCCCCAGATCAGCATAAGATAACAGGCGTTAAAGCAGTGAAAGGGAAAAAAAAAGGTATATTTACATATTAACCGACAAGACAGTTTACGTAATTCCCCAAAAAACAAAAACATAACAAAAATCGAAGACTTTTTTGTAAATTGGATCCTTATAGCTCCTTAGATCCTTATAGATCCTTACAGTTCAAGAGCATGGTAAAATGCTGGAAGCCCAATGGAGTATGCCAGCAGCCAACACTGAGTGAGCTGAATGACGTCAGGCCTGTCACCCTGACGTCACATGTGATGAAGACCATGGAGTGGCTACTGCTTCACCACCTGAGGCCACAGGTCTGCCATGCCCTCGACCCTCTGCAGTTCACATACCAGAAGAAGGTGGGAGCAGAGGATGCCATCATCTACATGCTACACCGATCCCTCTCCCACTTGGACAGAGGTAGTGATGCAGTAAGAATTATGTTTCTGGACTTCTCTAGCACCTTTATCACCATCCAACCTCTGCTCCTTAGGGACAAGCTGACAGAGATGGGAGTAAATTCATACCTGATGGCATGGATCGTGAACTATCTTACAGACAGACCTCAGTATGTGTGTCTCAGGAACTGCAGATCTGAGATTGTGGTCAGCAGCACAGGAGCGCCGCAGGGGACTGTGCTTCCTCCGGTTCTGTTCAGCCTATATACATCGGACTTCCAATACAACTTGGAGTCCTGCCACGTGCAAAAGTTCGTTGACGACACTGCTATCATGGGCTGCATCAGGAGTGGGCAGTTGGAGGAGTATAGGAACCTAATCAAGGACTTTGTTAAATGGTGCGACTCAAACCACCTACAACTGAACACCAGCAAAACCAAAGAGCTGGTGGTGGATTTTAGGAGGCTCAGGCCCCTCATGGACCCTGTGATCATCAGAGGTGACTGTGTGCAGAGGGTACAGACCTCTAAATACCTGGGAGTGCAGCTGGATGATAAACTGGACTGGACTACCAATACTGATGCTCTGTGCAAGAGAGGACAGAGCCGACTATACTTCCTTAGAAGGCTGGCGTCTTTCAACATCTGCAATAAGATGCTGCAGATGTTCTATCAGATGGTTGTGGCGAGCGCCTTCTTCTATGCAGTGGTGTGCTGGGGAGGCAGCATAAAGAAGAGGGATGCCTCACATCTGGACAAACTGGTGAGGAAGGCAGGCTCTATTGTAGGCATGGAGCTGGACAGTTTGACATCTGTGGCGGAGCGACAGGCACTGAGTAGGCTCCTGTCAATCATGGAGAATCCACTGCATCCACTAAAGAGTGTCATCTCCAGACAGAGGAGCAGCTTCAGCGACAGACTGCTGTCACTGTCCTGCTCCACTGACAGAATGAGGAGATCATTCCTCCCCCACACTATGCGACTCTTCAATTCCACCGGGTTTGGGGGGGCAATGGTAACATTATACAAGGTTAACTGTTATATCTGCCTTGCACTCTCCACCTTGCACTTTTTAACTTGCACTGTGTTTTTATCACTCTTTAATTAATATTGTTTTTATCAGTGTGCTGCTGCTGCTGCTGGAGTAAGTGAATTTCCCCTTGGGGATTAATAAAATATCTATCTATCTATCTAACACCAATAACAAAAATGTTCTGTCCTATTGGTCCCAAAGGTCGATTGCTCCGGTGAAACCACAAAAATGTTCATCTTCAGAAACGCGTCTCCCTTGTATCCTCAAGTAAAATAAAACCTTCCTCCAGCAGGTGGCACGCAGGTGGATTCTTGGCACTAACACTCTGCTTCTTCTTGCTTCACCACTCGATGTCTCCCTCCCCCTTCTTTTCCGGGTTAAATCGTCTTCAGCCCAACTGTCCTGTCTGCGATGTGTCTTCCCCTTAAAGGTGTAGTTCTCCATTTTTGGCAAACCCTCAGCAATTCATTTCCTGATGTACATGTATGTCCACACAGGACTAGCTGTGTCCTTATTCCTTTAGCTATCAAGATGGGTTTCTTCTAAGCAGGAGCAGCTTTTTCTGTTTTCTTTTTACAATATCCATTTTTTTAAAATATAAAATGTTTTAGTCTCACATACAGTATTAGCTGATAGGAACATAAGGGCTCATCTCACAAGGACTTGGTTTAAATTGCATAGCTGAGTATTCCCAGTCTTACTGTGGAGACTGATGAGATATTTCAGATGGATTGAATGAAGTAGAATGAATTGTACTGACACAGTTTTTCCAACAGAGAGAGGATTTCAGTTTTAATTTCAGTCAAATACAAAGTCATAAATAAATAGAAATATGTATTGGAGTCTAAGTAAACTGAATCTCAAGAGTTAATAATTTAAAATTCAATGTGCCTAATCCTTTTCTGCTCCAAAGTAAAGCACCTTTACATGATCATATGTCATTAAATTGCAGAAGAAGGTTCTATTCTCTTTTGGGAGTTGGGATTCAGCAAATTAAACTCATTGGTAAGACTAATTGAGGTGTTGTCACACTCCTAGTGTGTTTACTTTGTTCTAAATCAGACGATGTTTTGTTAGTTTTGAGTTAGTTCTTTTACATTACACACTGTAAACTTTCAAGGGAAGTAAACATTAAAAAAAACATTAAATATTAAAAAAAACATAAAAAAAAATCTAAACATCCACATTTATTGATGAGTATGTCATGGACTTCTTTCATTGGGCAGAAACATTTTTCCCTGTGAAAAAATATCATGGTGGGTATTTATGCAGCCCTGAAAGTTTCATAATTATTAATTGGAAGACTACTTTCAAAGTATGTGCTACTAAGTTAATAAGCTGAAGGACACTTTTCAGATTGCCAAGTGTACAACAGAAGACACCTCTTCTCATAGCATATACTGATGTGCTTCAGTTTTATGACAGTAGACTTATCACATAATTTTCATTCAACCGTATGAAGTTACATATTTTCTCTCCAGCAGACACAATATGAATGTAACCTCAATTTAGTTTATCTCATATTACATGTCTACTGTCTTAACTGTTGTACATATTAGTTATTAATGTTTATTTTAGAATGCTTGATTAATATTGACTACCATTGAGAAGACTCCCCACCTGTGTTCAAGGTGTATTCATGATGTAAGATTATGATGTATATTCATTTCTTGCCACCTCTGTATATGTTCTGATTGACCCGATCACAAGTACATTTTTAAACATGGTCAACTGCTGTCCAGTTGCACATGTGAGAGGCTCTGAGGCTGAATCAGATGCTGCTATGATTGAGCAAGTAATTGAGTGAGCCATTTTATGCAAATTGTGCTGTATTAGTACCAGTGTGGGCGGCACGGTGGCAAAGTGGGTAGCGCTGCTGCCTCACAGTTAGGAGACCCGGGTTTGCTTCCCGGGTCCTCCCTGCGTGGAGTTTATGTTCTCCTCGTGCCTGTGTGGGTTTCCTCCAAGTGCTACAGTTTCCTCCCACAGTCCAAAGACATGCAGGTTAGGTGCATTGACGATTCTAAATTGTCCCTAGTGTGTGCGCCCTGCGGTGGGCTGGCACTCTGCCCAGGGTTTGTTTCCTACCTTGCACCCTGTGTTGGCTGGGATTGGCTCCAGCAGACCCCCGTGACCCTGTAGTTAGGATATAGCGGGTTGTATAATGGATGGATGGATAGTACCAGTGTGTGCATTTATTATTATTATTTTACCTTTTTATTGTTTTTAATGCTCCATGATAATCTTCAGCTTATTATGCCATTGAATTAGATTCCCTAATTACCGACTGTAGACGCTCAGCATTACTACCACAGTACACAAAATGCCAAGCATGATGCACAGCATTCTATGTAATTAAATTAAGCTCATGTCGGATCATATATATATATATATATATATATATATATATATATATATATATATATATATATATATATATTTAGTACAGTAATCCCTCACTTATCGCGGGAGATAGGTTCCATGGCCGACCGCGATAACTGAATTTCCGCGAAGTAGGGACACTATATTTATTTAATTATTTAACGTGTATTTGGACGTTTTTAAACCCTCCCTGTATTGTTTACAACCCACCATTTACTCTATTAAAAACAGGGACAACTGCTAAGCAATATGAAATCGGTAGATAAGTTTACACTTACTGTATAGCGAAGTACACGTAGCAGCTTGTAGGTGGTCATGACGTCGTCGACCTTGTTGCAAAGATTCCTAAAGCAGATTCCATCCAGACTACTGCCTTATCACGTCCACTTGCAACTCGTTTTGCACCCTGGTTAAAGGACACTGCGGCCGTAGATCTTATATGCTTTTCCTCCTTTTTAAATAAAAAGAATCGATGTCCTGCAAGCGGTGTAGCTGTTCCCTTCCTTCAACATATCCAAAACTTTTACCTTTTCTGCAATCATTTGCATCTTCTGTTGGTGCTTGGACACGGCCCCTGAAGCATTAGCACGTTAATGATGAATGAGTGAGATGAGACTTCCTGGTTAATGCAACACTCCGTCACTGAGCCAATCAGCAGCACACAGGAACTTAACTGCGTGCTCTGATTGGGTAGCTTCTCAGCCATCCGCCAATAGCATCTCTTGTATGAAATCAACTGGGCAAACCAACTGAGGAAGCAAGTAAAAAGACCCATTGTCCGCAGAAACCCGCGAAGCAGCGAAAAATCCGCGTTATGTATTTAGATATGCTTACATATAAAATCCGCGAAGTCGTGAATCCATGAAAAGTGAACCGCGAAGTAGTGAGGGATTACTGTATATACAGGGTGAGTCAATATTATGTTAACATTTGAATGGCAGAAACAATTTATTCACAAAACATACTTTATATGTGCAAGATGATTTACAGGAATGTCTCAAACTGTTCGCCATCATGTTCAACACATGTATCGTATGTGACACATAAATTGTCCACAAAAATTGTATATAAGTATATACATAGCAGTACCATTAGTGTTAAAATAATTTTGACTCACCCTGTATATACATATATATATATATTTTGTATGGTTTAAAACACTAAAAAGGACCATGCAGTGAAAGGACAAGAGCACAACTAGTGACCCTTAACTGTCTCATACAGGTTTGAAGATGGATAAAATATAACAGAGAAGATTTTCATGACACAATGTGACCACTGGCTCTTCACAAACAGACCCAGGAGGGAGCTTGAGGAATCTGGACCCCAAAAGCTAAGTGAGCGTTATGAACTGCATGATGAATCTTCACAGTTATGAAGATCCTCTTCAGATATTTGGCAGGCCAGTATCAGGCAAACAGCAGTGATAGTCAATCTGTGTCTTTGGAACAAACAATCTTTTAAGAATGGTTTCATACTACACAACCTTTCCTACAGTCTCAGACTTCATTATATAATCTTAAGAATGTCCCAGCAAGTGTAGTTCGTCACAGGACATGCATATTACTGTCAGTGTTGTAGAGCAACTCAATCATCTGATTGAGAACCTGTGGTCAGTTTTCAAAAAGTGGGAGGACAAGCAGAAACCCACAAATTGTGATCAACTCCAAGCACTAAAAAGCCAAGAATCGATCGCCATCAGTCAGGATTTGGTACAAAAGCTGATATCCAGCATGCCCGAGCAATCTGAAGAAGTTATGAAGAAAAAGGGTCAACACTGTAAATATTAACTCTTTACATAAATTTGATGTATTTGACAATAAAAGCCTTTGAAACTTATGAAATGTTTATAATTGTTCTTCAGCATACCATAGAAACATGTAAAAAAATTCTGAAAATTCTGAAGCAGCAAAGTTTGCACAACACAACATTTGTGTCACTGCCAAAAATTTTGGCAACTAACATGTGTGTGTGTGTGTGCGTGTGTATAAAATGGAAGTAAACTAGGAAACCAGAGAAAAACCAAAACAGACATTGACAGACTATACAAACTGCACTCATACAGTACCACCATTTTTTTCTTTTGTAGTTCAGCCAACTTTGTAGAAAATTAGAACAATCTAGATGAGAACAGGCTGTTCAGCTCAACAAAGCTCGCCATTTCTATCCATTTAATTCTTCTAAAGTAACATCAAGTCTAGTTCTGAAAGTCCCTAAAGTAACTTATTCCAAGTGTCTGTGGTTCTCTCTGTAAAGAAAAACTTTCTAATGTTTGTGCGAAATTTACCGTTAACAAGTTTCCAACTGTGTCCGCATGTTCCTGATGAACCAATTTTAAAATAACAGCCTCGATCCATCATACTAATTCCCATCATAATTTTAAACACTTCAATCATGTCTTCTGTTAATCTTCTTTTGCTTAAACTGAAAAGGCTCAGCTCTTTTAATCTTTCTTCATAGTTCATCCCCTGTAGCTCTGTGATGAGCTTAGTCACTCTTTTCTGGGCTTTTTCTACCACTGCTATGTCCTTTTTTGTAGCCTGGAGACCAAAACTGCACACAATACTCCAGATGAGGCCTCACCAGTTCATTATAAAAGTTGAGCATAACCTCCTTGGACTTGTACTCCACACACCGTGCTATATAACATAACATTTTGTTAGCCTTCATAATGGTTTCTGGACACTGTCTGGAAATTGACAGCATAGTGTCCACTGTGACTCTTTAATCCTTCTAATTAGGTATACCCTCGATTTTCAGCCCTCCCATTGTGTATTCAAACCTAACGTTTTTACTTATGTAATACCTTACATTTACTGACATTAATTTTCATCTGCCACAAATCTACCCAAGCTTGTATGCTGTCCAAGTCCCTCTGTAGTTATTCAATGAATTCCAGATTATCTGCCAGTCCATCTATCTTGGTATCATCTGCAAACTTAGCCATTTTGTTACTTATATTCCTATCTAAATCATTTATATATATTAAAAATAGCAGCGGCCCTAGCACTGACCCTGACCACATCAGCCAATTCTGGTAGGGTTCCTCTCACCATCACCCACTACTTCCTATGCCTGAGCCAATTTTGCACCCATCTACACACCACACCCTGAATTCCCACTTATTTTAGTTTGATGCCCAGCCTCTCATGTGGCACCTTATCAAATGCTCTCTGAAAGTCAAGATAAATAATATCACATGCTCTACTTTGATCGTATCCTTTTGTTGCTTCCTCATAAAATTCCAGCATGTTAGGAAAACACAGCCTCCCTTTTCCAAACCCATGCTGACTGTTCAGTAAACTCTTGTTCTTGCCATCTTCTCAATCTTATCCATATTACTAAACGAGAATGGTAAACCGGATATGGACGCAGGGATCTGCCCGTGGACACAAAAGACATAGTGCGCAAGTGCCACACAAAGCCCCCCCCCCCCCCCGAGTGAAACGGGAGAGACTACGCACGTGCGCAGGCGCCAAACAAAGCCCCCCCCCCCCCCCGCACCAGAGCAAAATGGGACAGACTACGAACCGTCAGAGTAGGAAACAAAGTAAAACGTCATAAAGAGGTTAAAGAACAGGGACAAACACATGGAGAGCAGGTTACAGAACAAAGCCCCCCTCCCCAGAGTAAAATGAGAAAGACTACGAACCGTCTGACATGCCGCAAGCAGGATAAAGCGAGGTCAGAAACAAAATACAGAGTAGGAAACAAAGTAAAACTTTATAAAGGGATTAAAGAATGGGGACGAACACATGGAGAGCGGGTTACAGATGATGAAAACTGGAATGCAACAGCTTCAAAAAAACCTAGGCACGAAACACATGCACACCGAGATACAGAATATAAAGGTAGAAACAACGACAGTTAAACGTCCACACCACACACCATGGTAAAAACCGACATGATACGGAAGGCGCAGGCGTCGCCGCCATATTGTGAGTGGCACTAATGCGTGGTGAAAGCGCAGGAGGAGACATAGTAAAACAAGAGGAGTCAACGCCCTGTCCCAGAGTGAAACGGGACACACTACGGAGTCCACAAAGGTTCATACATCAAACACGAGATGGTACGGACACGCGTCTGAAACCGCCGAAGCAAAACTGTCTCGGCTCCAAAACCAAACAGCTCAACAACTAACATAGCTTCGACACCGAGTCCGCGTGGACAGATCTAATGAACGTGGACGCCTACAACGCGCGTCTCAAACTGCGTAGGCAAAGCAGGCACGGATTCAACACGACACAGCTCGAGTGACCGAGATACAAACACGCGCCTGCCTAGATATAATTAATGAACGCAGGCGCCTGCAACGTGAGTCTGAAATGCAGCAGACCAGGCAGGCACTGCTCCAAAAAGAAAGAGCTCGACTAAACAAGATACGAAGTGAAATGGGAAACACTACAGAGTCTGCAGTGCTCCACAATGCACCACATGATAGTTCGGAAAGAGGTTCGTAGTAACAGTGGGGAGACCCAGAGTGACACGGGCGAACGCTCCGTATTAAACATACGTCATCCTCACACGTCCAAAATATACAGCATACGTGAATCACATTACAGTGATGCATTATTAACAGTACGATAAACATCACAGTATCGCAAACAAATGAAAATTATTACTCGAAAGAGGGAAAATATATTCACCATGAACCAGGTGTCATTGAAACAAAAGCAGAATAAAGCGAGATCAGAAATGAAAGACAGAGTAAAAAGCAAACTAAAACGTCATAAACAGGTTAAACGAGGGGGCCAAACACATGGACAGCAGGTTACAGATAATGAAGACCAGAATTCAAAAGCTTCAAAAACAAAAGCTCGACTGACCGAGATACAAACTGAAACGGGAAACACAACGGGGTCCGCAGTAGTCCACAATGCACCGCATAATAGTATGGAAGGAGCTCCGTATTAACAGTGAGTGGCCCCAGAGTGACACGGGCGAACGCTCCGTATTAAATGTGCGTCATCCTCACACGTGGCTGCCCAGCGGGCACGGGTTCAAAATGCCGGGGGTAGGCAAGCGAAGCGAGCAGGGGGCAGAGCCCCCTTGTCCTTAATAATTCCTTCCATTAATTTACTTCTGATGCACGTTACGCCGCCTTACTGTGTGTAATGAGTTGCTTGGATTTGCCCAATCACCCATTTTATATAACAGAATTATATTTTCCATTTTCCAGTCCTTCAGAATTTCCCCAGTGCACAGTGACTTCCTAAAAATATGCATCAAGGGTTTATATGTTGTAACAGAGGCGCTATATAGGCGCCTGACCCGACACAGATGGACACAGAGGCACGTTTGAAACACAAAGACTTTATGGTTCTTCACCCATGGGCGCACGTCTTCCCCGTGACCCACAGGCAATACACAGTCCCAAAGCACTATTCCACAACACAACACAACACAACAATCCTTTCTCCTCTCCCACCACTCCTCCTCAAGCTTAGTCCTCCTCCTCCCGACTCTCGCCCCTGAGTGGTGGTGGCTGGGCCTTTTATAGCCCACCCGGAAGAGTTTCAGGTGCCTGACCACCTGGTCCTAATTGCACTTCTGGGTGGGGCTGAAGATTCATCCAGCCGGGCTGCTGACTCCATGCAGCTCCCCCTAGTGGCCATCCGAGCCCCCAACCAGGCTGTGGAGGACTCCATCTTCCATGGAGCCATGCGACAGGTGGGGAATCACCATCCGCCAGGGAGGCTGCCACCAAGCGTCCCGGGAGAGGTATTGAGCTGCCCATGGTTGCTCCCCCAGAACAGATGCAGCAGGGGTGTCCCTGCCGGGCATGGGACCCGGCTGTCTGCCACAATGTTTACATGTTGACCTCCTTAAGAACTTGAGGATAATTATCCAGGTCCTGGGGCCTCATGTATAAACGGTGTGTACACACAAAAATGTTGTGTACACCCATTTCCATGCTCACATTGCGATGTATATAAGCTAAACTTACACAAGTGCTCCACTTGGTTTTGCAAACTGGCGGCACCCAGCGTCAAAGCAGTGCTACTGTTTCTGCGTGGTTTCCCTTTAGTTTTTAGATTCACATCCCTGACGCGGGCTTTATCAAATGCACTGAAATTAACCACATATCGTTTATTATTTTAAGGGATCTCATTGTAATCAACCCATAACCATATAATGGTGCACCAAATGGCCAAACTATTCTAAATACCATCACTGCTTTAGTGCTGTTATTCCCAGTGCACCACTGAGTATTTAACCCACTGTATCTGAGTGTGGAATCACAGCTGTACAGCAGCTGATCAGATTATCGGTATACAGAATCTCGCACACGCAGTCTCAGCCATGCGCGCAATCTATTTGAACTGTTCCCATACGGCAAATGCTTCAGAGCCTTTCCTGTAGGGATCTCGCGGTTCAGAAACAGTTTCATCCCAAGAAATCCAAACACACTCAATCAGTCCATCAATTGCTCCTGGTAGAACTGTTTGTACTTATAAGTACAATTACCTCACTGTAAACTTGCGATACAGTTATAATTGCACAACCTGAGCCACTTTATAAAGCGCATATTTACATATGATGACGACTGGCTTCTAAGTCGATTTAAATTTCCAAGCACAATCTTCTTGGAGCTCTTGATATCATTTTTAAGATTAAATGCAGTAAAGCATGTTTATTACATTATAGAGATAAGTTGTAAACTTCATTAAAATGATGTATATTGTTAATAATTAAACATGTGACAACATGGTGGTGCAGTGCTGGCGACGAGCTGGTGCTCCGTTCAGGGATAGTTCCTAGATGGATAGATGGATAGATGAATGGAATAATTAAACATGTACTACAAAGATGTTACAATGTTGCATAAAAGTTTTAAAGAATCTCCATTCTAAGCTTACAGATGGCTTGGCATCTATTACAGAGCTGATCGTGTGGTGATTTCTTTACTTGGAGAAAGAAAAGGAAGGATAGGAATAGGAGGTTAGTACGTTTGAGAGAGACAGTACTGCTGCAGTAAATTATTTCATCGAAGGTTGTGCACAGCGCAACAAGCATCTTGCGGGAGGCAGGAACAATCTCTAGACAGGGCGCCAGCTCATCGCTAATACTGCGCCAACGTGTCCCCATGTTTAATACATGCTTTAATTCCTATCATTATGAAAATGATATCAAATATACATCTTAATATTTAAATTGTTGAGAAAGCTGTAATATCATGAATGTAATGTATTCTGTGTCTTGTTGGCGGAAAGAAAAGCTCATTTAAGAAGCACATAGTGATTCACACACACAGAGCACATAAAAAAACACATAGAAAAAAGCATTTAACATGCCATGATGAGATCTGAGAAACTAGTAAATTAAATGATTTTAAGATGAAGTTTGTGACGTTCTACTTTGATGACAACATAAAGTATATGATTAAAGTGGAAATTTCGAGATTAAAGTTGACATTTGGACATTTTTTTCAACTGTGTCCCTATTTTGTTTTTCTTTTCTCTATACCCTAATACGCTTCCATATGACACTCAGACGATGGGCTACAATTCACCTTTTAACAGTGACTTTGATATCTGACCACTTCTTATTTATTTTGGACACTTTGTGACTTTCAAACTTGAACTTTCGAATTTCTCCAACACTCTATGTCATTCGATCAACTTCCTTTTGTTGTTTATATCACTGTTTAAACCAACAAATAGTACGTTTTTCCTTGCCTCCACTTGGTATTTGCTGAAATTCTTCTATTTCCCCTGTGCTTTTGCAATTGCCTTTTCACAGAACACTGAGCTTAAGAGCTATTTATATTGATTTGCATATTCAAAGAGGCATAATTCTGGAAGGAGTTGGGTAGTGGCGGAAGGCGTGTGCACGTGCGTTACTTTTCACGTTGATCAGGATTTATGTAGCGGAAGAACATGGAAATTGGCGTACGCACAGATTTATGCATCTGGATTTTTTTGTGCGTACGCATATTTCCATTTTTGTCCGTACGCCATGTTTTTGTGTGAATTCCACGCATGCCGTTATGCATGAGGCCCCTGGTGATTTGTTTGATTTCAGCCTATTTAATCTGATCATTACTTCTCCCTCTACAATTTATAAATTACTCAGTACCTCCTTAGTAGTCCCTTCAAATGCTGGAAGTAGGGAATCCATTCCCGGACAGGTTTATCCATTCCCGAGAATTTGAGAATCCTGCATGTCATTCCCGGGAATCCCAGGCTCCCGGGAATGACACAGTGCACGGGCATCTTACATGTGAAAGGTTTTAGAGCGAGTGACACTTATTTTTAATAAAACTACTGCAATATGTTGACACCAATAAAAGACTAACCTTAACTACAAGCAGTTCATGCTGTCATATAAGTACATGTATCTAGTTAGTTGCGGTAATAAGAGCGTAGAAAGCACAACGTATCATCCAGGTGAGAGTGCACCTTTGTGCAGAATACGCCAGCCACAGAGAAAGCACGCTCTGCCTCCACTGAAGTAGGCGGCACAGTCATCAGATACTGATATACTTGTAAACAACGCCTGCACTTACCGTTGCTCCGAAACACCGCCGTTTCAGCTTTTATTGATGCATCCAGTTTCTTGTCATCATTCTGTGATGGCAAGTTTCTTGGCACAGATAATACGGATGTAATAGACTGACGCATTGCAATTTCAAGTTGCTGTTCAAAGCTGTTGTCTGATGAAGTGCAAGCTGCAGCAATGGCGCCACCTTAATTATTTTCAGCTACAACTCTGTTATTTCTTGATTTTTACACTTTTACACACTATATATGCGAGCTTGGCCGTTCCTGTTCAGCCGGGAATTCCAGCAGTTTCATTCCCGGGAATGGGAAATGTCCAGGAATCCTGGGCTCCCGGTAATGGATTCCCTAACTGGAAGGTTATCCACTATCTCACGTATGAAGACTTCAGAACAATGAAAAGTTTAGAGCATCTGCTATTTCACTATCTGTATTTTTCAATTCCCTTTTACCTGATCCCTGATGCACTTCACTTCCTTGACTGTTCTTTTTACTACTGAAATACTGAAATAATCTCTATGGGTCATCTTTCGATCTTTTCTGCTATATACTGTACTTCTGTAAATGCCTTTTAGCCTCCCTAATATCCTTCTTAATGGTTGCCCTCATGCTCTCAAATGGCCTACGATTCACGTTGCACATTGCACCCACTGCAAAGTTTTTTACAATTTCCTACTAATTCCAAATTTAGATATGCACCTATCCAGCATTATATATGAAATGTTTTTTAATTCTGTTGAAATGCTCCTTGACTGTCTTTGCACTTAAAAGCTTTTCCCAGTCCATCCTCCTTAGACTTTGCCACATCTGCTCATAATTTGCCCTACCAAACTTAAACTTATCAGTTTTCGTTTTTGCATCCACAATCTTTCAAAACACTGAGAACTGTATTATATTATGGTCACTTGTCCCTGGTGGTTCAATCACCTGTACATGCTCAATTCTATCCTAATTTTTACAAAATACTAAATCCAGACATGCTTCACCCCACGTTGGTGCCTTACATACTGTGTTAAGAAACAGTCGCTGATAACTTCTAAAAACTCCAAAGATGGGATTCATGATCAAACTGAAGAGGACTTACATTTAAATTCTGTTTGACATAAACAGCAACCCCACCTCCTTTTCTATTCTGCCCATCCTTCCTAAAAAATGTGTATCACTCTATGTTTCACTCATCCCCATCTTTGTTATTTAGCCAGGTTTATGTTATTGCGATTAATATTATAATTATGATCCGCTACATACAACTCCAACTCACTTGTCTCATTTTTGATATTTCTAGCATTAAGGCAAGCTATTGTTAATGTGTTACTCATTTTACTTTTGCATTTAAACTTACCATAAGGTTGGTTTTAATACAAACATTGAAGCATATAATTTACTGTGTTAGGCAAAATAAATCTGGTGGATCCAGAGAAGTCTAAAATAAGTAGCTTTCAAAAATATACTGTATAAAGCTGAATACTGTCAGTAGAAGAGTCAATGTTTAAATTATTTCTCCAACAAACTCACCAAACAGAACGCAAGTAATGAAAGAAATCCTAAAATACCTTGAAGAATGAAGCTTGTTGTGTACATGGAAAGGTAATAATAATTCCATGAGTTTTGTTTAATTTTTTTTATTTTTGAAACCTTGGTGGTCCCTTCATTGGAAAGAATGGCTGCTCTAGGGGTGGTACAAAGTTAAACACAGTCTTTTGTTGAGACTGAAGTGCCATAATCCTTTCATCTGACGTGCTGAATGGGAACCACACATGGCTTCTCTCTGCGGCTCCATGGAGCCTTCTTGTAACACTTTCAAAATGAACCAGTAAATAATAAAGGAGTCAGCCTCTTTGCCCACTCTGATCCCCAAAAAAAGACAAACAGAGAGGCACCTGCTGATGCTTCTTCAAAGAGCGAAGGAAAAAAGGGGCTGGCACCCTAATCAAGCGGGTAGGCTTATGGATTTATGCAAAGTTTATTATTTCTCGGACCTAATTCCTCCCCTGCTGTTTGTTTGGTTTTGTACTAATTTCGCTTCTTTTGAAGAATTTAACAGAGAGATCAAAGACGAAGGAGTCCAAAAAGGTTTGAATGATGTGACAGTGCATAACTCTGGATCAAAGAGGCTCATCTGACAGGAAATGACTGGCTGCACGTCTCTGTGACAGCTATGTGCTTCACGTGGATGCTGGGTGTCACTCAGGGGTCAGGGGGAAGGAGGGGGAGCGGCTGAGGGCATTCTTTTACATTTTATTATGTGGACCCTGGGAGGCAGGAGGTATTGAATTTTCTTTTGTTAAGGGCCTAATCTGAAAGGAGAAAGGTAATGCCTCAGCTGAGATACCAAGGAGCCTGCTCTCTTTCACATGTGCACAAGTTACTCCTTTATTCAGGCTGCTCATTTGTACCATCTCCGCAAAGGTGTGTTTACAAAACAGACTTAGATAGATAGATAGATAAACTATGAACTAACTATCTATCTATCTATCTATCTATCTATCTATCTATCTATCTATCTATCTATCTATCTATCTATCTATCTATCTATCTATCTATCTATCTATCTATCTATCTATCTATCTATCTATCTATCTAACCTGATAACCTCTAGCTCTGGAGGGAAAAATAGCCACAAGCTCTTCAAAAGCAGCAGGCACATTGGCATAAGGCAAAGGGTTAAAACTAATAACATTAAAACATGCAGGGGGAATATTTAAATCATTTTTAGATGTGTCCACTAAATTAAATTCATGTACTTTTTTCCACAATTGCTGCCTGACGGCAGCCCATTAGGTGAACACATTTTTCCCCATGTGCTTTTGTCAGCACAGCTAATAGAAGTGCACATCTGTTGGTCTATTGGGAGCCCAAGACATTATTATTCTGAGAGTAGAAGAAAGAAAGAAAGAAAGAAAGAAAGAAAGAAAGAAAGAAAGAAAGAAAGAAAGAAAGAAAGAAAGAAAGAAAGAAAGAAAGAAAGAAAGAAAGAAAGAAAGAAAGAAAGAAAGGATTGCGAACTCCACTACTGAAGAGACCTGTTCTTGAAGGGATATAAGGGATTCAGGAACACCAAAGATCATCAAAGGGACTTCAGACCCATAGATGTGACTGCACGAGTGGGTTTAATGCTAAAGGTATAATGAATCTTGATAAATTAAATATTCAGAAAGGAGATGCCCTAACTTGTAGACTGGAACTATGTTAGCCAGACTCAGAGGGATAGTTTAATTTAATTTTTTATGTTCCCCAGGTTTTTCCTTGTCTGTGTCTCCACAATAAATATACTAGTTGTAGGTATATTCTGAATAATGGAAAGATACCAATAGACTCAAATACAGTATATAATTTTGCATTAGAATGGTTATTGAATACCCAATTAATGTTCAATAGCTTCTCTGAAGTGTTTTTACAGCTTTTCCCTAAGCTGGACATGTCAATCTTACATAAAGAAAGAAAAAGCAAAGTCAACAAACACATGGCCAGCATTAAACTGGGTGTTTCATTTCTTAAGATGTTCATATTTTGAATTGTGTCATACAAATACTTTAGCAGTCAGAGGTGGTGCACACTGTATAGGAGCGTTTCAAATAAGAAGATGTTAACACGCTTGGCACTATCAGTTCATGCAGGCTTGCCTGAAGTGTCCATGGATACTTGACATCAAAATGCTTCTAAGGCCAAAGGGCAGTTGTGGGGGTGTTCAAGCTGTGGACGAGTGGGCGTGTCACTCTGCTCTAAAATGGTATGAGTTGTGTCAGTGGGAAGGTTTCTCCTGTGGAGTTTTGATGGGAGCTGTCAATTTAAGTGAATGCTATCCTTACAAGTTTGAGGGTGCACTCTTATTGGCCCTGTAGCAGCTTTAGTGTTCACCTTCTACTGTTCTTTAGCATGGGGCTGTAGGAGAAAGTTGGAGTACCCAGAGGAAAACTCACAGTCATGTAAAGAACATGCAAACAACAGAAACAGAAACTGGACATGGGATCTGAACCAAGAATGCAAAGATAAGCCAAATTTAAATCATGAAAAAAAATGATAGCCCTATTTAGGAATGATTATTTATTATCTCTAAATATCCTGTAGCACATCATGCTAAATAACATCTAAATGATCACATGTTTAATTTCATGGTTTCACTGCCAACATTCTCAGTTTAGACTCACTTCTTCATTTTTCAGTAACGACAGTATTCCAAATTACAGGCTTCAGCTTACAAGACATACCATACATTACAAATAATTAATGAATGTCTCAGAAAATATGAACTGTAACTGCACATTAAAGAGTACTTAGTATGGCCATATGAGGAATTACATAATTTTGTAACTTTTCTTAATGTGTAAATATTTTTCAGACTTGGGTTATTGTGGGAGGCTGGTGGGTGCAGCGATTCCTTCGCTAGAGAATTTTGTCTCATCGATGCTTGATCTCACAGGACGTGTCTACGAAAACAAAACTTTAAGTGAGCCAAGAGGCTAAGAGGGAGCAACAAACAAGATAAGGCTGTCTCATTTCTGAAGAGATGGGCTGTGTGCTAGAAATCAATATGGGGATAAGAAGCTTGGAGCAAATGCATTAACATTCCTGCTGCACTGGAAGGGGAGAGAGGTGGGGGTACGGGGTGGGGGGGGGGGGGGGGGGGGCACTCAGCAAAAGGAATGTGTAAACACAAAGACAAAAGAAAGTCACCTGCTTGAAATTCATGGCCTGAGGAACAATAAAGTGTCTGCAGGCATTGACTTTGTTCAAGCAGGATTCTCAGAGAGTTGAGGCGTGAAGGTGGGGAAGTTTTTAGAACTGTACAGAATGAGAAGCTTGAATGGTGAAATTCTGTGTAACTGTCTGCTTCCTTGACCAATTTTTTACTTACTTTCTAGTTTCTTGTGGATCTAGAGGTGAGGCATATAAGACAGGACACAGGGAGAATATGCCAACTTCACACAGATGGTATTTGGGCCAGGGTAAGATTGAAACAGGCCTTACCATGATATCCTTTATATTGATAGCCATCCATCCAATTCAGGATTAGGGTGAGCCACAGCCTCTGAAGTCAGGTCAAGTTTATACACTGTCATGTGGAATTCTTACTTGAATTTCTCCGGGCAGCACCAGCCATCAGAGATGGGAGACTACCCCAGAGTAGGCACCAGTTTGTTGCAGAACATGCTAATACCAGGTTGGACACCATTTTGTGGCAGGATAAACTCCCACCAGGACATTTCAGGAGTCACTAATTTAACTAACACTTCTCTCTTTGGAATCTGGGAGGAAAATTTCAATACCAAATCATAAAAACAACAAAGTTGCAACAGAGCTAAATGTTCAAGCTCTGGTCTGGGGGTCAAATCAAAGACTCTGGAGATGTGAAATAGAAGCATTAACCAATGCACCACCGGAGTAAATGTATGTATGGAAGATTACACTACTGTAGAACAAGCCTGTGAATGATGTCAAGGCAGGGTAAGACAAAGGAGACAAGACAAAAGATTAACTTGCTACCTCTCTTGATGTAAATCTATATGTATTTGAACCTTAATCTGTCAGATTCGTGACTCACATCAAAAAATTGTAACACCAAATATTGTACATCTTCACAACAATACATACATTTATAAATATAGTGACCAGTTTATTAGGTTCACCTCACTAAAATAATCTCCCATAAGCATGTTCCCCTGTGCTCTTGAAGATATGTGTGTCAAGTTAACTGGCATCTTTAAAATGGCCCAGTGTATTGTATGTTTGTGTATAGATGTTGTATTGCTATGATTTTCCACTCCATCCATGAATGGATGTTTCTTTGGGTCCAGTGTTGCCTAAATAGATTTTGAGTACTCATCGATTTAAAAAATGGGTGGAACGATCGCAACCCAGGGTCTAAATGATACTCATGATAAAAGATGGTTTTTCATCAGTTTTCCAGTTTCAAAGAAATAGGTGTTATTGAAAAATGTGCCCTTTAAGGTTTATATTTTCAGCTCCTCATTACTATTAGACTATACATTGCATTTCCAAAATAAAGAGTTCATTGAATTGTGGTGGTCTGCATGAGAGTGCTTGATAGTATATTTGATTAGACTGGGCTGCCTATTAACAAGAAGCAAGCAAAACCTGCTGCTTAACGGGATCCAGGGACTGGGATATATTAAAGAGCTGTTCTCATTGTGTAAAACAGGGCATTATTGAGCTTATTTGAACATGAGCTTGAGATTTATCTTGAGGCTGAGCATGTGATTGAGGTTGAGCTTGAGTTTGAGCAAGAAGGCCTGCACGTAATGCACTTGCCGTACCCATTTATCATTTTATGGATTATGCTGCTATAGGGTGTCACATATGTGCACATGGGCGACAGTTTAAGGGATTGAATAATTGTGTTCCTCTGCCGGACCATGGGTTGGCGCTGTACTCTAAATCTTTCTCCCTTTTTCCCCTGAAGGCCAACAGAAGAGCCCACCTCTTAGAGACATCACTCCAAAAGATTTCACTTCCACTTCTGGGACCTCTGAACCCACCTCTTCCTATCACCCGACTCCATAATGACCGTGTTTTTTACTTTGTACTATAGTTCTCTTTTGGGTTCACGTCTATAAAGACCTCTTCCATTAATTGCTCAAATTTATCTTGATTGCCAAGTATACGGGGTGGCTACCACAAGCCTTTTTGCTGTGTTTGTTCTGTTTATTTTAGAAGGGGAATACTTTCTCACTCTGTATAACCTAAAGTACAGTGTGGGACAACAACATGGAATCAAATCACAAGTTTAATACTTTGTGCTCACAGGATTACAAGAAACAGCAGACAGTGCTTTGAAAGTTCTTGTAGCTGTGGACAGAGTGACCGTCCCTTTGAGTGGAATTTTAATACTGGTGTGACTGGGACTGGTGGGACTAGAGGCAGTGTTAACTAGTTTTGGTCTGTGGACAAATTTTATGGAATTGTTATATATCGAGAATAGATATGCCTTTAAATATGTTTGAAATGTATATTAGTGTATGTGGATTTTTTGGTGGGATAAAGGTGTGGTGACCCTGAAATATAAAGGCAGGTGGTAATCCCAATTGCCGTCTTGTCTACCCAGACTTTATTAAGCATTCATGAAATTAAAATGGCTAACGAGCTCCAAATATCTACAGCAATTAGGACCATTGCTGTAATGTTACCATTCATGTCAGGTGTTTTTCTGGCCTGACAAGCTGTGTTTTTACATATATATTTTATATATATATCCATCCATCCATTTTCCAACCCGCTGAATCCAAACACAGGGTCACGGGGGTCTGCTGGAGCCAATCCCAGCCAACACAGGGCACAAGGCAGGAAACAATCCTGGGCAGGGTGCCAACCCACCGCAGGACACACACAAACACACCCACACACCAAGCACACACTAGGGACAATTTAGAATCGCCAATCCACCTAACCTGCATGTCTTTGGACTGTGGGAGGAAACCATATATATACATCATTTATACGTTCTTTCATTTTGTTTACTTATGGACCACACCTGATTCGTCTTATAGATGATGTCTCCAGATGCCTAGGTATAAATATGGCCATGGCACGAGTAGAAAGAATCCTTCAGATAAAAAGCAGAAATCTCTAAGCATCAGTTTGCTTTTCAAGTAGACTAAGTACTAGGTTCATGTTCTTCTTTTCTGATTTTTTTTTTTTTTTACTTTAATTTTTGATGTTACCCCAGTGCTTTGTTTGCTCATTTTATTTTGATCTCTTGGTTTTGACATTTTCCCCTGCCAATGACTACAGTTCTGGGTAACATGATCATCTCTTGGTCTTTTCAGCCACTCACAATAATCCCACAGACCCTGTCTCATATAACTCTGGGCACTGGACTGGTGAGTTAGAGTAACACATAGCTGAAAATCATGTGCAAGAGGAGAAAGGTCAGGCCAGTCTGTCACAAATTATGGATCACACCACAACAGAAGAAAGGTGGTGGCTCAGCAACATTGAGCTGAGGATGCACACATACATACAAGTACAGTCCTTTTTTGGTTTCTTGTAGCATCTCTATCAATGGTGATGATCTAGTTCCAGATAGATTACAGTATGTTACGACTGAGAGAACATAATGAACATAATGAGAGATGATATCTTCATTAAAGCTGTCAGTGTTGTGATTATTCAGATGAGTTCAACAGGGCTAAGTGAATGAAGCTATAGGACAGGGACTCGACTTGATGTTTTTTTGGAAGAAATAAGTGGATAGGACTGGCGAGCTTTGTTGGGCTTAATGGACTGTTCTCATCTAGAATGTTCTAATGTTCTGATGTGGAAGAGGCCATTGGTCTTCTTTCATCACAAAGTGGCTAACCCAGAAGAAGATTGCTGATCTCCAGCTAACTCTGCCCACCACTCCGGCCCCTTTCACTCCCCCTTCACCTTCCATTAAAGGGGGTTAGTGAACTCAAGACTTGTCTGAAATGACCCCAAGCTGAGCAGCACTCGTTATTATTTTATTGTATGTGTTTCAACAATGGCAGTGTCCAAATTCTCCTCATCATTCATACTTCCCAATTAAAGAGTTTTGTTTCCTCAACATGAATATGTGCAATATATAAATGTCCCACCCATCACTATTTTGTAACACTTGTTCAAGTAGCATTACTGGCTGGTCCTTTGGGCCGATCTGGAGACCCACCTGAACAAGAGGAGCGGAGACTGGGCCTAATTCAGAAATCCTAAGTGTCATACAAGGTGTGATCAAAAAATACGGTGAATGTTTTAAAGAAGAAACTATTGCAGTAAAAGATTTACAACTACTAGTCACCCTCAAAATACCCTCCTCCACTTTGAATGCACTTACCCCAATGCTCCTGCCACTTTGCAAAGCAGTTTTGGAAATTTTCTTTCGAGAGTGTCTTTAGTTAGGCTGTCATTGCTGCCTGGATGTCCTCAGTGGATTGAAATCATTTGCGTTTCATGGTCATTTTCAATTTAGGGAACAGCCAGAAGTCGCACGGTGCCAGATCCGGCGAATAAGGTGGATGCGGATACAGTGTAAAGTTTTTATTCGACAGAAAATGTTGTACTAGAAGGGATGTGTGACAAGGAGTGTTGTCATGAAGAAAGACCATTTCAACATTTTCTTTGGTTATTAATGTTGAAGGATGTCCTGATCTTTTCTCATCTTCAACCGAGTCAGATCCATTAGGAAATCGATCAGACTACTTGTAAACAGTCTTAATTGTCGGTGCAGTGTCACCATAAACCAATTTTAACATCTGATGGGTTTCCTGAGCTTTTTGCAATTTGAAACTAAATTTCATGTTAATGCGTTGCTCGATATCCATTATTAACAACAAACTTGAAAAATACACTTGAACTCAACAGTGACTCACAAACGACTGACAGTATCAACCAAGCTGAAACTTGTCACAAACTAGGTGCTAGGATGGACATGTCAGAACCTGCATTGAATTGTTTTGCATTGCTCTTGGATGGTGCTCTGCATCAACATTCACTGGTACTTTTTGATCACACCTCGTATATATCCACATTATAAGAAACGATAGCAAAATTCAAGGAGTCCCTCTGAACCAAGGGTGGCAACAAGGGGCACAAGACAGGAACTCTCCAAGTCAAGTTATACTGACATGAAGTAGGTGGTAAGAACTGAAAACCTGGACCATGCATATTATATAAAGCAAAACAACTCAATAAAACAGAATAAACAAGGGATGGGGAATAGAAAGGAAAAACCCCAGAGTGACAAGGCCTGTAAGAGTTCAAGCAAATTCCACCTCTCTGAGTTGAGCTGTGATAAAGTAATGAAATTGGAGGAGGTAGTAATACTGACTTCAAGCCACAATCACATAGATCAAGGAGAATAATCAGAAACTGTGCATCACACCCTGTCAATATGAAGAAGAGCTTTTAAAAGAACTGAAGGACGATGCATGGGGATACAATGAGTTATTGACATGAGTCTGAAAGGAATGAATACAGGATTGATCGATGCAATCAAGAGAGGCATCAAGGGACAGAAGAACAGGGGAAATTACTGTTAAGTGCCCCCACGTAAGTTCTGAGAGAGTTGTTCAGCGGTTTTGTGATTACTTTCTACCTCTGCCACAAGCAAAAACAGCATTGCACTGAGCGATCTATACAATGTGAACATTTGAATCCTGAGGAATTATTTATTGTTATCAGAGACTTCAACAAAGCAACAACTTCTGGTAATGTTTAGAGTGGATTTCAACTTCCTTTAATTTTTTTTTTTTTTTGCATATTAAGCTTGAAATGGCCTTGGCTTTACTGATTTACCAGAACTTATCATTACATGCAGTACATATGGTATGATCTCTGAATAAAATAACAGTGGGAGTTCAAACTTTCAGCTTCAGGGGCCTAAAAGCTTTAGAATTGATCTGTCTGTTTGTGTCAGGGATGCCTCATTTAAATCCAGACTGAACATTTACTTTAGTTTAGCTTAGTCTGATTAGAGCTACTGATTATCTGTTCATATTGCATCTCTGTTTTCTAGTCATTTACAGGAAAATACAAGCGTGACCATTATTATAAACCTTTTCCAAGCCTCCTATATTGTGTTGCTCAACTCAATATCTTGCAATGGCACTTAGAGTCACTGTTACATTACAGACAGGGCAAGCTTTGGAATCCAAAGGTGCAAGCATAGTATCTTATTAGATGCTATAAAATTAGAATTTTACAGAATTGAGAGATCATCAGAACTGTGGCTTTATCTGGCAATACAAACATAGGACCCTTCCCCTGATATTTTTTTTATCTCTAGATATGCTGGAGTTTTGCTTTCCTTCTCATCTATAGTAACAGGCCATGTCACAGATATGATGTTAGTTTGGATTCATTTAGGCAAAGTGTTGTTTCTATCCCGGCTTGTTTTTTGTCATTTGTGTGTGATCACAACCATCGTGATAATGATATCAAGGAAATGACTCTAAAAATATGATGCCGATTCTAATATGCCCTGTCCCTCACTGGATGAACGATGTCTTCAAAAGCCTTAGTGAGGTAGACACCTAGTGCTAGGTCTGGTTTCAACTGTCCTTTTGTCTTTGGCTCAAAACTCTCATTTTTGCTCTGATTGCTTGGTTTTTTTCGGTCTCCTGGTTTTGACTCCTGTCTGTCATGTTGTGTTCAAACTGCATTTCTCATCTCCAGGAGCCTCATGTAAAAAACCTTGCCTAGATTCCATACTGAAATTTTGCTCATGCTCGAAAAGCAAAAATGGCATACACACAAAAGAAATGATTTATAAAACAGAATGTACACCACATGCTGCCCCAAGTTGATTTATAAGTCTCTATTCAACTCCATTTCCGAGTGTAAGCACATTTTATACACAATTCCCCTGGTGTTGTTTTACAACTCATAATAATATTTGGTCATTCTTTTGTGTCTTAGCATATCAAAGGTTAATGAACAACACCAAGATGATAAATGTGGTTACAGAAATACACTGCCAACTTTAGGAGCATGAGGTTATTAAAGAGCAATGAAATAAATTAACTGTCACTGTGCTACACTTTCTCAATGAAATCACTACACTAAAGCAGGCAGCTAAAACTACCACACAGGGTTCTAATGGTGCTGAACTTCAACTGGAGTGTTTCTCTGGGAGCCCAAAGACATTTCAAGGATTTATTGAACAGTGTAAGTTAATTTTTTGTCAGCAGCCTTGTACTTTAACAAACAATCACACAAACATTGCCTTCATGGTTCCCCCCACACTGACAAGCCTCTAGAATAAGCTTTTGCCTTGCACTCTAATAAACATCCAAGCACTCTGTGGCCTGCAGGGAGTGCACCAGCTCCTCAAACCCAAAACAGACAGACACAAGGCACAAGTCCAGCACAACACACAGCTTTTATTACACTCTGGGAAATTCTTCCCAATTGTTCCTCACAATAAACCACAGTACACAGGCTCTAGTGTGTACAAATAAAGCAGCACATGGCCATTTCTTCACCTTCTTCTCTCAGTCTCTGCTACTCCTTCTATCTCCACTCCTCTTCATCCTGCAAGCTTTGTCCTCCACCTCCTGACTTTGGCGCCTGGACCAGTGGCAGCAGGCTTCTTTTATCTTGTACCCAAGAAGTACTCCTGGGTGTGGCAGAAATCCAATGAAATAGGGCTTGCCAATTCCTGCAGCACCCCTGATGGCACCTCCAGAACCCAACAGGGATGAGCCCAAAAACTCCAAGTCCCAGCATGCCCTGTGGGAATATGGGGTGTTGCAGCAGCCCAGGGGGACTGCCTTCTAGCGCTCCAGGACAGGTAATGAGTGCTTTGTGCGAGTTGTCTCCCCTAATCCTAACACTTTTCAGGTGTCCGAGCCAGTTAAGGTCCCCAGCCGCCGTCCGCCATGACCTTACATTTGGATACATTATTGAAAGCGTTTGCAAAACTTTTTGACTTCCTAGATTGTATTACAATACAATGGCTGCGCTCTCAGACTCAGAGTTTGGTTTTTCCACCCTGCCTGGATAAATACACGTATAGCCGGCAGGATATTTTATCTATCGGCTTATGGAGCGAGAGTTGCTCGACATCTGAATTTCTCCGCGTCCACAACATTCCGGATGACATCGCATGTACACCGGGATCTCTGTGGATTACAATCCCAGCTTCAAGGAGCCGGCGGCAGCGCAAAGAACGTAAACAAAAGAGGGGGTGCCAAGGCGGCGTGCTAGCGAGGCTAAGGAAGCAGCAACACAAACCACAGCTTCCAAGCATTTTCTCCTCAAATGTGAGGTCTCTGGCCAACAAACTGGACGAGTGGAAGCTGCGGATTGCAACAGAAAAGATGATCAGGGACTGCTGCATCCTGCTGATCACGGAGACGTGGCTGAATCCACTCATACCGGACACGGCTATCGAGATAGCAGGCTACACAGCACACCGGAAGACAGGACAGAGAGCTCCGGTAAGAAAAGAGGAGGGGGGCTGTGCATTTATGTGAACAATAGCTGGTGCACGAATTCCACCATAGTCAACAGACACTGCTGTCCAGATGTGGAGTTTATGACAATTAAATGACCCATATACCTCCCCCGTGAATTCAACCAGGACTGTTACCATATGGCCCAATGAGGCCTCTCAACAGTTGTAGGACTGCTTCCAGAAAACTGACTGGGAGGTTTTCGATCACCAAGACTTGGAGAACCAAGCTACAGCAGTCCTGGATTACATCAAGTTCTGCATGGACATCGTCACCAGGGACAGACGTATAAGGATTTATCCAAACAGGAAGCCCAGAATGACGAGGGAGGTCCAGAGCCTGCTGAAAGCCAGGAATACTGCTTTCAGGTCTGGGGATGGGGCTCTTTACAGTGTAGCCAGAGCTAACCTGAAGAGAGGCATCCGAGATGCCAAGGCAGTGTACAGAAGGAAGATAGAGGACCATCTGAGGAGCAACAACACCAGGCAGGTGTGACAGGGTGTCCAGCACATCACCAGCTACAAATCCAGCAACTCCTTGGCCGCTGAGGGAACATCTTCTTTGCCCGCTTTGAGGCGACACCAACAGCAGCTCCATCACAGCCACCTGTTCACAACAGCAACATACTTACAGTGGAAGAGTGTGAGGTGAGGCAGGTGATGAGGAAGGTGAACCCGAGGAAGGCTGCAGGACCCGACAGTGTGGCTGGATGGGTCCTGAAAGACTGTGCAGATCAACTGGCCGGAATTTTCACTAGGATTTTCAACCAGTCCCTGTGCCAGGCAACTTTCCCATCCCGCTTCAAGTCCTCCATCATTGTTCCACTGCTGAAAAAATCCATCACGAACAGTCTGAATGATTTCCGCCCAGTGGCACTCACATCTGTCATC
Organism: Erpetoichthys calabaricus; assembly: GCF_900747795.2. Lineage (NCBI taxonomy): Eukaryota > Metazoa > Chordata > Cladistia > Polypteriformes > Polypteridae > Erpetoichthys > Erpetoichthys calabaricus. The sequence continues at coordinate 118,584,855 of NC_041402.2, forward strand.
ATGAAGTGCTTTGAGAAACTGGTGCGGAGTCATATCATCGCCTGCCTGCCAGCAGACCTAGACCCATTTTAATTTGCTTACAAAGCAAAGATATCCACGGAGGACGCTGCGGCCACAGCCCTTCATGCTTCCCCAACCCACCTGGAGCAACAGGGGAGTTATGATAGACTTCTCTTTGTGGACTTCAGCTCGGCGTTTAACACCATCCTCCCACAATGACTGGTGACCAAACTAGCAGATCTGGGACTTCCATCACTCACCTGCAGTTGGATACTGGACTTCCTCTCTGGTCGCTCCCAGAGGGTCAGGCTGGGTCCGTACACCTCCACTGTTCTCAGCCTTGACACCGGGACGCCGCAAGGTTGTGTGCTCAGCCCGCTACTCTACAGCCTCTACACATATGACTGTGTCCACACTCACCATAGCAACAAGATCATAAAGTTTGCGGATGACATGACAGTGGTCAGACTCATCTCAGGCAAGGAGGGTGAGCTGGCATACAGGGACCAGGTGGAGCGGCTGTCAGAGTGGTGCAGAGTCAATAACCTGCTCCTCAACACCACAAAAATGAAGGAGCTTGTTATTGACTTTAGAAAAAACAAAACTGACATCCAGCCATTCATCATTGACGGGGCCTGTGTGGAGAGGGTCATGGTATTCAGGTTTCTGGGCATTGAGCTGGAGGATGACCTGACCTGGAGCGCCAACACCAGGGAGCTGCTGAAGAAGGCACAACAGAGACTGTATTTTCTGAGAATCCTCAGAAAGAACCATCTCCCCAAAAATCTGCTCCTTGCCTTTTATCACTGTTCCATCGAGAGTGTGCTCATGTACGGACTGTGTGTGTGGTATGGCAGCTGTACTTTCTCAGAAAGGAAAGCGCTCCACAGGGTTGTCAGGACAGCAGAGAGAACAATTGGTTGTATCCTCCCCACTCTGGAACAAATCTACACCTCCTGATGCCGCAAAAAAGCAATAGACACTTCACAGGATTCATCACATCCTGGTCATTGCCTCTTCCAGCTTTTGGCATTGGGCAAGAGATACAGAGCTATGAGAACCAGGACAAACCGCCTTAAAAACAGCTTTTATCCAAAAGCAATCATGGCCCTGAACTCAGAATAAAACTGCTCCATATCATTCTCCCAATGTGCAATATAGACCTTAAGTCAACAAGTGCAATTTGTACATTTAACCAGTGAAATTTGAATATATAACAAGTGCAATTTATATATTTTGTAAAGTACTTTTATTACTATTCAGTTTGTTATTATTTTCTCTCTTCTTGACTTTTTAATTCTTGTGCCTCACAAAGAGTCGACTGCACCGTCAATTTTGTTGTTCCTTTGTAAAAGTGACAACGACAATAAAGATCTGTCTATCTAGAACTCACTATACTCGCAATGCTTTGTTAAAGCCTAGGAAGGGTAATATGTCTGAGAGAGATTGTATTATTTCCTTTAAGACACTTAAGGCAGATTCAGGATGGAAAGATACTACATTAGTTACCTTTTTAGAAGCAGTTAGTCAGAAAAAACTAAGATGATTTCATTAAATATGATTTGGAAGATAGCCTGAAAGGTGCTTAGCACTGTGCTCAATATCAGGCCTAAATGTGAAGAGCATAAAAGAGGCAAAAAACAAGTTAGACCTTTTATGTTTTCTCTGTTAAAGATACTCATTTCCAATTTCACCAAACAACAGGAACCAAAGAAGATTGGAAAGGCATGGATTAGTTCTCACAAGCTCAAGTGTAGAGCCATGGCAGGTTTAAGCTTTTATTATGGGAAATCCAGCCATTTAGATGTTGCATGTCCTAAGCTCCAGGAAAACTAGCTGGCCCATCTGATAAAAGGATTGGTGGAATGGGTGCTGGTAGTCAAACCCAAATTAAGACAATTTTTGTTATGATGCACAAGAATCCCAAAGCTTGTAAGTCCTGAGCAGTTCCAAAAATGCCCATTAGAGAAGAAAAAAATGTCAAGAAACCCCAGCTAGTAATACAGAACACCATGTAGAATATTTATAAAATCAAAGATTTTTTCTTAACAAAAAAAAAATCACTAAAATAACATGATGCTTCATGGAGCACAAAAAGGAGTTGCCAGCAAAGGCAATCATGGCAAACCAAAAAGTACCAATGCAGTAATCTGATGGCAAAGCCAAAGAACAGAGGAAAAGATAAAAAAACAAAATCCAAAAAAATCACAAAAGCACAGATACAATTAGAAAAAACACTCACCAACTCCTGAGCTCATTCAAATGAACCACACAAAACGTGCTGTTCCCACCTTTATAGGGTGACTACCCAAGAAACACATGGAAAATAACACAGTCACAGATGCATAAATAAAATCAAATACTAAGAAATAATGCAAATTAACAGAAATAAAATGATTATAAACAAAACAATCAAAAAGGACAAAAAAAAGGATTTGAACCCCAGTCATGGGAGGAACTCGGGCTGAAATATAATAAATTTGTTTCTCCAGCACTTCAGAAAGATAGTGAAGCCTGGGAATTTATTGACTGTAAGTCAAGTCAAGTCAAGTTGGGAGCATGCACTGGTACAGTGTGTTGCCGCACCCACTACACAACGAAACAACTCGGGATCCAAGTTGGCAACCCCCCAGGCAGACACGCGGTCCAGTCCCACTCTCCGGAAATGACCCTCTATCTGCCACAGCCAGGTGTTACATGGGCGACCCCTTGGCTTAGTCCAGCCACTCGGATCCCCAACAGTGAGGATCTTACAAGCCGGATCATCCTCAGGGAAACGCGCCACATGGCCATTGTGCCGTTACTGACACTCCCTCACAATGCAGGATAATGTGCCTCATTCGGGACTCATGAGCAACCACTCATTCAACACAAAGTCAAACCAACAGTACCCAAGGATTTTCCGGAGAGACACAGTACCAAAGGAGTCAGTCTTTGTCTCAGGTCACTGGATAACGTCTATGTCTTGCAACCATATAGCAAGACAGGAAGCACCAGGACTCTAAAGACTTGGGACCTTCGTCCTTTTGCATAGATATCGGGAGCGCCACACACCCCGTTCCAGCGATCTCATGACTCCCCATGCTCTCCCAATCCGTCTACTGACTTCATAGGAAGAGTTACCAGAGACATGAATGTCACTGCCAAGGTAAATAAACCTCTTGACAAGGTCGACACTCTCTCCGCAGACACACTGCTGATGGCTGTGCCCAAGAGGTCATTAAAAGGCCTGGATCTTGGTTTTTATCTAGGACACTCGCAAGCCCAGACACTCAGACTCCTCACTCAATCTCTCGAGCGCCCCGATCAGAGCCCCCATTGACTCCACGAAGATCACAGCATCATCAGCAAAGTCAAGATCCGTGAATCTTTCTTCACAACAGATGCCCCACAGCTGCTGGACCCCACGACCTTGCCCAACTCCCAGTCCATACATGCATTGAACACAGCAGGAGCAAGAACACACCCTGATGAACCCCAGAATCAACTGGAAAAACACAAAGGTTCTGCCTCCACTTTGCACAGCACTCACAGTACCAGTGCATAGTCAGGTCATGATATCCAGCAACCTCGAGGGGATCCTGCAAACCCTCAGGATGTCCCACAGGGCAGCTCGATCAACTGAGTTGAACGCTTTACGAAAATCGACACAGGCTGCAAAGAAACTCTGCCAATATTCACGTTTGCGCTCCAGTTTATATTTAATAATAATAATATTTTGCAAAAGAATGTGGCTTAAGACAAATTGACATCATGCGACTTCTAGTCGTCGGGTGTGTCAGATTTGATGTTTGCAGTTGCTGATGTCATCGCCTGACCATATCTGCCTATTTCACATTTACCGATTGATTGCCGACCTTCCAGCACAGTTGGGTTTGCCCCTTTTTCTGACCACTAATAGCGTGCTGCCTGATGAAGCCCATGCTGTATGAAGGGTTAATATCCTCAGCAAGTCAGCCACACCTTCTTTTTTTTTACTTTTTTCCATTTTGTTGTGGTACGCAAAACACGACACATCAGACAGACAAGCTTCTCTTTGGTTTGTGAAGTTCAATGGCCCCGTGACCCATATTCCTTAGTGCTGCATTATATGCATTGCACTTCAAGATGAGCTGATTGGATGTCAGCTCTCATGGACACACAGCCAGCCCCACGACTAAAGACAAAACCCAACCTGTCTGATTTTACCTGTGTGACTCATGGACTAATTGGACTGAGCTGCCGGGCATGTCACATTACACGACGAGCTTCACGGGAGTGCACCACCGACTGCCTCATACTACCTCCTGCTGTCTCCTACTACTGCTGACTGCCTCTGACTCGCTAAGGTTATGAAAGTAAAAGATACAGTTGAAAATAGCTTGTAAAGTCATGTGATATGACATAACATTTAGAGATACAATCATAATAATAATAATAATTCATTACATTTATATAGCGCTTTTCTCAGTACTCACAATTACTCCTTCATATTGATAGCATTGAAGTTGGTCCTACTGGTGCTTTATTCAATTTGTTACGACTCCTACCACATTAATGGTAGGCACCTTTATTTTGAATATGTTTATTTTTTTGTTATCTACCTCCTACCCCCAAATTATGGTTCAAGAAACATTCTCCATTGATTAAATAGGGGAAAAAAGAATTTGTTTCTTGAGACCACAATACTTTAAAGCACATATTCAGCTGCCTGTACACCAATCATTACATTGTAGCTATATGGCCATTCTTCCAGACATTTATTCTGAATTCAGTTTTCTATAAATAATAGTCCCTTCATCTCCCATCCCATCATCCTTATGACTGTGTCATAAACCTCTTACCTGATTCAGCTTTGCACAATGGAAGGATTTTTCCATTATCTCATACAGAGACTAAAATGATGAATGATGATATTAAGGAAAACCTTTCAAATGGTTTTATTAAACTGTTCAATTATCCAATTGGTGTTTTTTGTATCTATAAAGTATTATTTAATAGTCCATTTTCCTAAGAGTGCTCACTTGTGCCTTTGAGATTTAGTTGCTGGTAGAGATACTTATTCACCATTAATTTAAATTACATGGAGTGTCTAAGTCTGTTCTCTTGGACTGTGGTGCCCAGTTCATTTTCAAATTTAGAAGGAGTTTTGTGAGAAGGTGAACATTTAAGTCAAACTTACTTCTTCTGGATGTCATCCTGAATGTAACAGTCTTGCAGAAAGGTTTAATCAGGACTTTTTTTACATTGTACTGTGAACACGTTTCAGTCTAACTGGTATGATTTTTTTTTGGCTCTGACTGAAATTATTAGATACGTTTTGTATACCTCTTCTCTTAAGATGTCTCCTTTCCAATGCCAATATGGTTTTATGCATTATGTTGTGCACAGTGGCAGATGTAGGTATGGGCAACATGGGCAACTGCCCAGGGTGGCATTTTACCAGGAAATGAAAAAAGTGGTATGGTGATTGCAGCCTGTGCTGATTAATACATTTTTATGAACATTAGGAACTCACACTCCGGACACCAACTGTTGACATACTGCAGAATTTATAGAGCGTGCTCCCATTACCATACAAATACGGCACTCAAACAGTATTACTGCTCTGCTGTTTATGTAGCTGAAGGGGAGAGCACTCCGGACACATGTGTGAGAATGAAGAGTGTCAATCTTGAACTCTAAAAATGTGATGTGCATTTGGGAGGTCTTTGTGTAAGAATAAACTTTTGTTACCTTATGATTGTTTACACTGAGTTGGACAGGCTCCATTTCCCAGCATCTCCTCTGCGGAGAAAATGAGTTACCAGAAAAAGAATAAAACATTTGACTGAACCCAAATCAGACACTGCCTCTGCAGTAGCCATTGTGTTGCACCCACATGTACATTATTGCTGAAAACCTCTTACATGTCACTTGGTAGATAGTGTGCACACCCTTCAGCCTCCAGGCAATGCATAGTTCTTGAGGAAAATGACCCCTGACATCCCTCGTAAGAGGGAAAACACGATTATCTAGAAGAGATAAGTCCCAGCCACAGAAAAGTGTAACACGCATGTGTCTTGGTATAAATGAGCAGAAAGATCAGATTAACAGAAATATGATTGGAATGGAGGTGGCACAGGTGGAGGTTTCATTACATATGGAGGTGATGTTGAAGTGATGTTTTGTCATTGAGCCTGCAGTTGCTCATGGGCCAATGTCTGAATATCAAGGGTGAAATGCTGGCTGGTTCACCATCTTGATTTATTTGTTCTGTTTATCTGTCTCTTTCCTAACACCATGAGTGTACACTAGGGTCCAGTCTCATAGTGCCATTAAAACACGTTCTGGGTCTAAGGACGCTCTGGTGGCCAGATGGTGTTTTCATCTCTGATTTCTCTTCCCTAAGAACATTCCCACCTCCAGTGGAGGTTCAGACATCCTTCCCTAGATGCTAGGCTACATGCCCACTAGTATTCTGGGTAAACATTACATACTTCTGTCCAGGTCTCCTGCTTTGTACCAAGTGGTGCCAAGACAGGCTGTTGGCCCAGTGACCCTGAACCTTATTAAGCAGATTTAACTAAGAACTGATAATTTCTTTACTTGTGTCAAGTCCTCAGAAATAAATGATTGATTACAAACCTATGCAGTTTACGTTGGTTGCTGTAGCACCAAATTCTACAAAAGTGTATCATTTGTAAAATTCTGTCATGAAAATTAATGACATGATGCTGCTTTCTTGAGCGTAATCACAAAAATAAATTAAGCTTTAAATCTGATGAAAATGCAATCAAGATTTTCTATGTTAAACTGTAGTAATAGTATGAAGATCTATAGGAACAAAATCCATACAAGCTGTTGATAATTGTTGATTTACTCTCAAACTTAACTGAATGAAATTTAATAAAGAAGTTAGCTTAATCTCTGTCATCTGTTGCAAAAGTAAACAGTGTGTGCTCCACGATATATTGGTTTAAACTCACAAGGAAGAGGAGAACCATAAAAACCCCTGGCATAAAGAACAAAAACAGAATTCCTAAATAATAGTCATAGATATATATTGAAAAATGGCATAATAAAACAGAAACATGTCACTCGAGGAGGTAACCAAAGAGAAACAAAATGATCGACAAGACAAAAATTATTATCCAAGGTCAGAACTAAAAAAAATCCAAGAAACCAAAAGATTATGAAGGAATTTATAAAATCACAAAAGAAAATTCAAGGAAGAGAGGCCAAAATAACAAAACAGGTACTAATACCTCAGCTTTAGTGCAGAGGAATCCCAAACACTACACTGCGGAGGCCGAGGGCGGATGTAGAAAATGGAATGGTGCTTATATTTGTCAAGCATCTCAGAATTACTCCTAGGAATTGTACTAAAAGTCATAGTAGAATAATAAATTGTCCTACTTCAGAGTAGGACATAAGAAATAGTTATGAAGTGTTCAATTCCCAGTCCCAGCAAGAAGTAGGAGGCCACATCTGAAAATGAATGACTTCACGATTTCACAGCACCATGGCTGCAAATTGCAACTCATGATGACCTTTTGTAGTTAATTGTAAAGATAATCATCATAATAATAGTAATAATATTCAAAGTACAGTAGTAGGAAAAGAAGAAGAAGAAGGAGGAAAACATGATAAGTTAGGATACTGTGCTGATAACGCGCTAAGCTGCACATAATTGTTGGCACTTTGCAACAACATTAATAGAAATACTGTAGTCACTGAATGATTGGTAAGCCTGAATAACAGGCATGTTTATTTAACAAAGACTGATCCACAGCCTTACTTTTAGAAGAATCACCTTCCTAATGTTATGGTAATGGGACATGGTCATAAAGTACCAGGTACTGAAAAGCCATGGCTATATATCTCTTGCAGTGTTACTAGTCATTCTACAGAGTTGCATGCCATGTTTCCTTCTGTGATCCCTCCTTAACCTCCATGAGTCTCTAGCTATCTAATGCCTTGGGAGTGCCTTCTTGAACCTTCTCTTGGCCTGAACTCCATCTTCTGGAAGCTCCAAGTGAGTAAGAGTCATCCGATATTACAAGATATCACAGCAGTATGACTTTCAAATAAATGGCATAAGGGAGGGCAGTGGTCAATAATGATGAGCAAAACAGGCAAGTTTCATTTAGCATGAAGTCTGAAACTCATGGCCATCTCCAAGTGCTGGGTTTTATACCTACTGTTGCTTTGCCGGGACCTTACTGCATCTGTTTCAGATGCTGCTTGATTGTTGAACGTTCTGCCTTCAGTGTTGTCTTCAGCACGTGAAATGCATGTCCAGTTGAGATCTCAGCTTTCTTCTGAGTTCAGTTCTTAAATCTGTTTCTCTTTACCCTTGGAAACCTCAATCTGCAGCCTCATGGCAACAGCTGAAATTTAGGAAAAAGAGGGTGGCTACTGCCTGACAGAACTGAGTTGGCCTTCTTTCTAACCTGTTTGTACTACATCTCAGTGACAGAGGTCTGCTTTAAACCAATTATTTTACTGCTAGTTTTTATAATGTTATAAAGATGGTTTATATTCTTAATGCTGAGGTTGTCAAATCAACAAATTAAAGCAACTGTAACAACAGATCAGTGTCATTATGGCTCTGTTCACTTTTAAACTATTGAGTTTCCTAAGAACGAAAAGCCATGTGTACCTCTTCTTACAGATTTCCTCTGTGTTAAGATCACAGCCTAACCTGATATCAATGATTGTCTGTATGTATACAGTACATAGTGCTCCATCATCATTGCTATCATCCCTTTAATTAAATCTGAGACAGTGGAAGGAGGAGAGCACCTGAGATCCTGACCCCAACTTTTTGGCAGGTGAGGGGATTATAAGGGTACTCACCCAGAGAGGTATACTGTATGTGACCAAAAATTCCCAAGGCTAGACATACCTAACCATGTCCTTCCTATGTCTTAGAAATGTTTAGCTGTGAAAAAGGAATGATCACACCATTGAACAAACCTGTCAACAGCAGGTCCATGGCTGTCCTTCTTATCTTGTAGAAGACTGACAATGACAGAGTCATCTGCAAATTTCAGGAAATGTTTGTCCTTGTGTGAACTTCTGCATTCATTTGTATAAGATAAACAAAAGAGGTGACAGCAGCATTCCTGCAGTGTACCAATACAAATAATTAAAGCCATTAATACTCACTTTTTGTGTCCTGTTTGTTAAAGGTACAGAAACCCTCCATCAAGTTACGGGCCAAACAAAATTGATGAAGTTGATGAGAAATCTTGTTTTTTTTTAATCCTTCCAAATATTTACACAGTAAATTCAGAAGTGTCACTGTAGTGTTCTCCACCACCTCTTTGCTCTGTATGTGAGTTAGTAAGGGTCCAGATCGGCCTGGGTTTCATTAAGTAGTTGTTTTTTTGTAATTACCTTCTCAAAGGATTTTATGAAATGAGAAGTTCAAGCCACTGGTCTGAAGTCACTTAATGTTTTTGGATGTGCAGATTTTGTTACTGGAGTAACATTTGCCCTTTTACAAAGGCTGGGCAATTTCTGTAATTCCAAAGGAATCTCAAATATGGAGTGAAATATTGGATGGATCTGCTCTGCACAGAAGATAAGCAGATGCCCACTTTTTCTGTCTGGACCTGAGCTTTTTTGATTTTAGTATTTTTAAGGATCTTTCTGACATTATTCTGGTCAAAGAAGAGCTGATTCCTGGCTCCTGCCCTGAGTCTGAACTTTTGATGACTAAATTCTGATGCAAAAACCTGTGTCTCAAATCTTGAATAGAATTCATTGAATTTTTGGGCCAACTGATACCCAATTCAACACAATTATTGCCTTCCTTCAGTGACTTTCCATTCCAATGATATTAGACTTTTCCAGAACAGCAGTACTTCCCCTTTTAGTTAAAGGGACACTTTGTGATTTAAAGTCCTTAAGATACGGCATCAAGTAGAGTACTGTTTATAGAAAGCACTTTTGAATCAAATTATTGCCAGCACTTATTATTAATCATTAGGGCATTCCCAATGCAAATCTCAACTACTGATATATTTTCAGTCGCTTACAAGAGTGTAGTGTCTGATCATTGAATCTCTGCTGAGCCAGTTTTCTAATTATGTGCCTCTCAAATTGTGATTGGCATCAAATCGGAACAATTGCTGTATCCCTTTTTCTTTCTTCTGTTCTTTAATTTTACTCTTACTGTTTTTTTTTTTCTCATCTGGACAAAGCTGGTAGTACTTTGAGGATTCTGTATTTTGATTTCTCCAGCGCCTTCAATGCCATCCCTGCATGTGGGCCCTCCAACCTACAGGGAAAAACCTGGGGGTTGGGGGCGGAATCGGCACTCCAGCCACCATAAAATACCTCACTGTTCCATTCCATCTGAACTAGTGTGGTGCTGAGGTGTCACCAATTGCATGGCTGCACTCGGGTCCTAATCTGGAATCCTGAGGTGGTTTGCCATGTGGTGTGTGCGGCAACGCGCTGTATCAGTGCATGCTCCTAACCTCTCTTTCTGTCTTCAATACCATCCAGTCATCCCTGTTAAGGAGTAAATTCAGAGATACGCAGGTGGGTGTCCTTGTGGTGTCCTGGATAATGGGCTATGTGTCAGGCAGACCACAGTTTGTGAGACTCCAGACCTCTGTTTCTAATATGGAAGTGAGCAACACTGCAGCACCACACAGAGCAGTCCTGTCTCCTTATGAGTGTATTTATAAAGCAGATGAGACAGAGTATAGGAGTCAGATTAAGAACTTTGGTACAAAGAGAATCGTCTGCATCTCAATAGCAACAAAACCAAGGAACTGCTTATTGAATTTTCCGCACCAAAGAGCCACTATGTCTGGTCACTATTCAGGGAGAGTAGTTCACTCCTACAAGTACTTGGGTTCCACATTAATCACAGTTTGGACTGGTCACAGAACACTGAGGAACTGTATAAGAAAAGACAGATCAGGCTCTTTCTCCTTAGGAGACTATGTTCCTTTAATATGGGAAGTGACATCCTTCACAACTTCTATAACTCTGTGATGGCCAGCATGATTTTCTACACTGTGGTATGCTGGGCTAGTAATATCACTTCAAGAGAGGCCCACCAAATTAGCAGGCTACAGAAAAGGGCAGGCTCAGTTATAGGATGCACTTTGGACCTCCTGGAGGTAGCAGCAAAGGAGAGAGTTAAAACAGAACTGATACAAAAGATACTACTCAAAAAGCAATGAAAAGAATAAATAAAAGGAAAAGAAATGAAACGCTAGCAATACCACAACCAAGATTCAAAGTAATTTTAGTTATTTGAAAATGACCTCATATCAACAAACTAATAAAAGAAATTCTTAGTGTTATAAAACCCCTATAGAGGAAATGTAATTACAAAAATGTGTGGCATTAACACAGAAATTTATAAAGCATTACCATTCTTAACAGCCGGTGAAAGCTGAGGGTACGCATTCTAACATTACCATTATAGCAGAGAGGCTGAAAGGTGAAATGTATAAACCACTTAACCCAAACACAAAACACCCCTACTCACCACTGTGGAGTACAGCCCTCGTTTGTGGAGTTGATAAGAATGTGACATGATTTATGAAGGTTCAAAATGGTACAACCAAACCCAAAGTAAACGTGTTTACAGCTCAATGATACACACCACAAACACATAGCAATGCCACTTTCCACTAGAGGCTTTGAAAGTGCACTTCTCTTTAGTTATTTTTAGTTGCTCCTCATCAGTTGATCATGGAGGACAGGAGGTGGCAGCCAGTGAATGGCATATCAGATTATGTTCCTCTTTCAAAGTTACAGCAAAAATGTAATACAGATGAGGTTATTAATTATTTTCATTATGCCTTTGTTTTAGGGACTGAATGTCATGGCAGTAGCCGTCTAAGATACCGACTGTGTGTTAACTGTGTGTTGGCTGAGGTAACTAAATGACCTTTGCTGAAAAGGCTGTCATGTTAAAGCCATTATAATAACACAAGCAAAATCAAAAATATGACATAAAAAATGAAAATGTGGAAGTTTACAAATGCACGATAAAAGAATGTGAGTTAATTTATCTCACATTCAACCTACCATCAAAGAAATTAGTAATAGTTATACTGTATGTAAGTCACTAACTGGAGAAAATCTTTAATTAAATGTTGCTTGTAAATCAACGCAGGTCTGTATTAACGTATAGGCAGAATGGCCACTGGCTGGCATAGGGGCCCATGATGTTTCTGATGCCTATGTTTTCTGTTTTGCTATTAAAACAGGAGCTCCAGTGTACTACTTTGCCCGGGAGCCTATGATGTTGTTAAGACAGCTCTGTGTAAACGTTGTTACATACGTGCACATGGGAGACAGATTACAGGCTCAAATAAATGTGGTCCCTGCCGAACCAAGGGTTGGCGCTGCCTTCTAATACTTTCTCCCTTTTCCCTGTAGACAAGCAGAAGATTCCACGCACAAACCACTCTTCCGGTCCTCAGGAGTTTGACAACACTTCCTCATCTGGTTGTTCAGAACCTGCCTTCCAATAACATCACTTCCTCTTCCGGTGATCAGGATTCCGCCCTGCAAACATCATCACTTCCTTAATCCCACCTCATCCTGTCAGTTTTATATATTTGCAGGCCATTTCTGTTGTGAACTCAAGTCTGTGAAGATGTATAATCTGATCTCTTTGCTTTTTTACGAAGAATATGGGGCAGAATCCCCAAATCTTTGTTTGTTTGTTTGTATCTTTTCACAATGTAAACATGGCAGCAGCTCGGTGACACAGTGGTAGGGCTGCTGCCTCGCTTTAAGGAGACCAAGTTTCACATCCCAGGTCCTCCCTACATGGAGTCTGCATGTTTTCCTCATTTCTGCATGGTTTGCCCGCTGGTGTTCCAGATTCCTCCCAAAGATATGCAGGTTAGGTGGATTGGGGCCTAGTGTGTGTGTGTGTGTGTGTGTGTGTGTGTCTGTTCACTCTGCAATGGACTGGCACCCTCTGCTCAGGATTAAGTGGGCTTGACTGTGGGTATGGTATGTAAACATGGCTTTTTTTCTGTACATCCCATCTAAAATGTAAACAAGTATGCAAATTACACAGGTGTATTATGCTGGAATGTCAAACAGAAATATGGAAGACCTTGAGGGCTGCCATGGAAAAATTTTGGAGAGTGATGCTCTATGGGGTCTGTACTATGCAGTGTCCTCATTGGCAGTGTGGATTTGATGACCCTGAACATCTGTAAAAGCTAAATTTCCCCTTCAGATAAATAAAGTGCTATCTTTCTATCTATACAGTCCTTTCAGACAATAGGCCTCCTCAGCCACTGCTACACCTCAGTAGATGGCACACAGATGCTTACTGCCCTTCTACTAGACAGACTTCCACAATGATCTGATCAAAGTAGAAAAATTCACTAGGCTATAACCCTGCATGGCCCTGTAAAACCTAACAACTCAGCAGATCCTGTTGAAATCAAAATGGTGTCATGATAATATTCCAAAACAAAATGGAAAATAATTTTAACTTTGTAATAAAAAATGTTTACTGAAGAACCAACGATACTTTTGTGCTTCAAAACATAAGACAAACTATGTAGGTGGTACAGAAAAATGTATACATCTTAGAAAAAAATTATAAAAGAACTGTAATCATTATATTTTCATTTTATAATTTGTTAAATTAGGCTGCTCTCTTCGCTCGCCAACCCCCACGCAGGCCCTACATGCTACTTATTTCCCGGATCTGCCACTTGCTACGAATCATGCTGTACTTTTGGATAAACATGAATATCAACTCTGTCTTTGATAGCTCTGTCTTTCCTAACTATTATCACTGACAATTCGTTACATGTTGGTTTATTATATACGCTCGCGTGATTTCATATAGAAATCCAAGAAAACTTCTTTGTGTTTTTCAGATAAATTTTGTGTAAAGTGCGATACTTTTGGACGTATGGATTTGTATCCATTATTGGCTGTGAAATTTCTAATACATCTGATCGTTTAACTCTTTCGATTCAATGTTGCATTGCGTATCCGTGATCATAAATACAAACCTGACCGAATTGTGGTTTCTTTGAAATTAAACTTGTAGTAGCTCTGTCATATCCATTTATTCAATCTGTTTTCGCTGTTCCGTTATTAAATATTGTTATTTTAGTGAAATTACTTTGTCACAATTTTGTAAGTTTACATATAATAGAGCCTGTCTTTTTGGGTATTTGTTGCATATGCACTGCCATTTCACATTTCTAGTTTTTGCGGTCATCCAAACTGAATTCAACTACACAATACCTCAGGCTCCTGGAAGTTCAGGCTCAATTCAGTGGCAGTGGCAGGAGAGACAAGAATACACAGGAGCCTCAAACTCTGAATGATGAATGCCAAGGCAACTGATGGCATGTATGTAAATTCTGCCGAATGGTCACTCTTAGCTCTACCTCAGCACAGTGATTCCTTTGGTGAAGGCACTCCAATAGTGACAATTCCATATGAGCAAACTGAGGGTCAACAGCCACAGAACTCAGATATTAATGCATCCATAAATCCATAGATTGTTTCCTGTTGCATAAAAGTACTATTTTTGACCATCGAGAACATTTGCACACACATCTTGTCAGTTACCCATAAATGTCAGCTGGCAGTATTCTTAGGTTGAGATCCCACTTGCTTGGTCTCTTTGGATTGCATATTTATAGGGAGTTCATCAGTCTTTACAGCTCACCAATTTCTGGTCTGTCTGTAACCTGGTCTCATGGCCTTATTGGAGCTTCGCAACTTCCATTTTTTGTTTTGTCATCTTTTTATTTTATATTCATTTTACCTGTTAATTGTGCCCCTTCCAATTCTCTTATAATTGTGATTAGCACCTCCAACTCTGATTCAAATCATAGTACAGTCACCAGAGGGCAATAGAAATTGATTATTTCTGTCTTGGTGTGTTACTCGGATGTAGAGCTTTGAAATATGGATTTTCTTTTCTTTTTCAGGGACATAGTTTACGTTGTTTTGTTTTGAAATTTTGGTCTTTTTTTGTGGTTTGTTCTTAGCTTACTTTATTAGAATGTAGTGCTCTTTACCTTTCTTCCCAGAGTTTAGTTTGCTTGTCACATTTCCTTTTTGTTTTCAGTTATCCAATTTCATGTTAATAAAAATTACTGATATTGTAATTATTGCATATTATTAATATGAATAAAATTATTTAATATTATTCTAAGGTGACTCATTCAACAATTATCAAGCTTTCTTTCCTAGGTTTTCTTGTTTTTTTTTCCCTGTGGGTGGCCCTTAGCAAAATCCTTATGTGGCAATCCTTCTGTACAAGACCCTCAATCAGTATGATGTTAAAATAAATGATGAGCAAAAACGTGGGATTTCAGAGCGCCATTGATCCCTTGATTACTTTTGCTAATGTAATATAATATGTAAGAACCCCCTTTTTTAGAACATTAGAACATTAGAACACTCTAGACGAGAACAGGCCATTCAGCCCAACAAAGCTCGCCAGTACTATCCACTTATTTCTTCCAAAGAAACATCAAGTCGAGTTTTGAAAGTCCCTAACGCCTTACTGTCTACCACACTACTTGGTAGTTTATTCTAAGTGTCTATCGTTCTTTGTGTGAAGAAAAACTTCCTAAAGTTTACGCGAAATTTACCCTTAACAAGTTTCCAACTGTGTCCCCGTGTTCTTGATGAACTCATTTTTAAATAACAGTCTCGATCCACTGTACTGATTCCCTTTATAATTTTAAACACTTCAATCATGTCACCTCTTAATCTTCTTTTGCTTAAACTGTATAGGCTCAGCTCTTTTAATCTTTCCTCATAATTCAACCCCTGTAGCCCTGGAATCAGCCTAGTCGCTCTTCTCTGGACCTTTTCTAGTGCTGCTATGTCCTTTTTGGAGCCTGGAGACCAAAATTGCACACAGTACTCAAGATGAGGCCTCACCAGTGCATTATAAAGGTTGAGCATAACCTCCTTGGACTTGTACTCCACCCATCGTGCTATATAACCTAACATTATGTTAGCCTTCTTAATGGCTTCTGAAAACTGTCGGGAAGTCGATAGCTTAGAGTCCACTATGACTCCTAAGTCCTTCTCATAAGGTGTACTCTCGATTTTCCGACCACCCTTTGTGTATTCAAACCTAACATTTTTACTTCCTATGTGTAATACTTTACATTTACTTACATTAAATTTCATCTGCTACAAACCTACCCAAGCCTGTATGCTATCCAAGTCCTTCTGTAATGATATAACGGATTCCAAATTATCTGCTATTCCACCTATCTTTGTATCATTTGCAAACTTAACCAGCTTGTTCCTTATATTCCTATCTAAATCATTTATATATATTAAAAATAGCAGCGGCCCTAGCACTGACCCTGTGGAACACCACTCTTAACATCAGCCAATTCTGATGAGGTTCCTCGGACCATCACCCTCTGCTTCCTGTGTCTGAGCCAATTCTTCACCCATCTAAAAACATCACCCTGAACTCCCACTTCTTTTAATTTGATGCCCAACCTCTCATGTGGCACCTTATCAAACGCTTTCTGAAAGTTCAGATAAATAATATCATATGCTCCACTTTGATCGTATCCTTTTGTTGCCTCCTCATAGAATTCTAGCATGTTAGTAAAACACGACCTCCCTCTTCTGAACCCATGCTGACTGTTCAAAATAACTCCTGTCTTTGCCAGGTGTTGCTCAATCTTATCCTTAATAATTCCTTCCATTGATTTTCCTGTGATGCATGTTAAGCTTACTGGCCTATAGTTGCTTGGATCTGCCCTGTCACCCTTTTTATATAATGGGATGATATTTGCCATTTTCCAGTCCTTCGGAATCTCTCCAGTGCGCAGTGACTTCCTAAAAATTTGTGTCAAGGCTTTATATATGTACTCACTAGCCTCCTTAAGAACTCAAAGGTAAATATTATCTGGTCCTGGTGATTTGTTTGATTTCATCTTAATCTGAGCAGCACTTCTTCCTTTACAATTTCCAAATCCCTCAGTACCTCCTTAGTAGTCGCGTTTACCTCTGGGAGGTTATCCACTTGCTCACTTGTAAACACCTCAGAAAAATACAAGTTTAGGGCATCCGCTATTTCACTGTCTGTATCTTTTAATACCCCTTTACTATTTCTGATGCACTTGACCTCCTCCTTGACTGTTCTTTTACTACTAAAATACTGAAAGAATCTCTTAGGGTCTTCTTTCACCTTATCTGCTATATTCCTCTCCAGCTGTCTTTTAGCCTCCCTGATATCCTTCTTAATGGTTGCCCTCATGTTCTCATACGCTCTACGATTCACTTTGCAGTCATTAGTCTTATATGCCTTATAAAGCAGTTTTTTCCTTTGCAGCTTCTTTTTTAAATCTTTATTAATCCACTGTGGAGTTTTTATTAGTTTCTTATTAATTCCAAATTTAGGTATGTATCTGTCCTGCATTACATGTAAAACATTTTTAAACCTGTTCCACTGCTCCTCGACTGTCTCCACACTTAAAAGCTTATCCCAGTATATCCTACTTAGACATTGTCGCATCTGCTCAAAAATAGCCCTACCAAAGTTCAACTTAACAATTTTAGTCTTTGTATCTGTACTCTTACAAAATACTGAGAATTGTATTATATTATGGTCACTTGACCCTAGTGGTTCAATCACCTCTACACCCTCAATTCTATCCTGATTATTACAAAATACTAAATCCAGACAGGCTTCACCCCCTGTTGGTGCTTTAACATGCTGTGTTAAAAAACAGTCACTGATTACTTCTAAAAACTCCTGCTCTTGTGCTCCTCCATCTGCAAGGTTATCCCAGTTAATATTTGGATAATTAAAGTCCCCCATGACTATAATATCTCCCTGTAAACTTGCCTTTTTGATATTACTAAAAAGATGTGTGTTGAAATTACTGTCTGAATTGGGTGGTCTATAACACACTCCTAAAATAAGACCTCTTTCCCTAATATTTTCCAGGCAATGCCACATGTCCTCACTAAGATGGGGCTCATCATCCAACTGAAGAGGACTTACATTTAAATTCTGTTTGGCATAAATAGCAACCCCATCTCCTTTTCTGTTCTGTCTATCCTTCCTAAAAAATGTGTGACCCTCTGTGTTAGTCATTCCCATCTTTGTTATTTAGCCAGGTTTCCGTTATTGCTATAATATCATAATTATGCTGTGCTACATGCAACTTCAACTCACTTACCTTATTTTTGATACTTCTCGCATTAAGGCATTTGTTTCATTACAAATATGACCTGTAGTTGTGTTTGATGAAGGTTTCCAAATGGGTCAAAAATCATTCAAATGCAGCTACCAGATACTGTCACTAGTATGATTTGTCATGCAAAAAAAAACAAAACAAAAAACTTCACAGACCAGGTGTCTTTGGTTTTTTTTTTAAATGTACTTATTTGGCTGATGCCTTTATTCCAAGGCAACTTATAACATTAATGATACAATTGGTTACATATCTTCTGCTTTTCCAGTTGGAGTACAGACAGGTCAAGTGACTTGCTCATGCTCACACAGTGTCAATAGTGAGATTTGAATCTACAACCTCAGGGTTTGAAATCCAAAGCTGTAACCACGACACCACATTCAAAAATTCAAAGCAAACAGTTCACACAAAAAAATAGAGCAAAAAGTTGATAATACACACAAAAAAGAAAGAGGAAAAAAGGAGGAGGAGGAGGAGGAGGCTGGGAGCATGCACTGATAGAGCATTGCTGGAACCACCACACAATGAACCACCTGGATTGGGACCCGAGTGCAGCAGGTGACACCTGGAGTGCCAATCCTGCCATCAACCCACCAAGTTTTCCCTGTACGTTAGAGGACCTGCTTTCAGGGCTGGATGCAGATTAATGTCATACCCAGGATGAAGCAATTGCGGGTTGAGGGCCTTGGTCAAGGGCCCAACAGAGCAGAGTCACAAAAGGGAAACTTGTGATAATCTGCTTAAAGATCTAGATTCCCTTCCTTAAGGTTTCTATGTGTTGTTCCACATGGCATTCTACGCACCAGTTAGAAAACTGTATTCACTCGAGCTCCATATGCGCAAAGCATACAATTATTCAACTAAAAATGATATATTGAGCACATCTGTCTCACTTAAAATTGTCCAAAATATTTCCAGGGCACGATCCAACCTGCGAACGCTGCAATCAAGTTCCAGCCTCACTGGGTCACATGTTTTGGGCCTGCACCAAATTAACATCATTCTGGACCAAAATTTTTAAATGCCTTTCAGACAGCCTTGGTGTCACAATCCCTCCTAATCCACTAATAGCTGTGTCTGGTGTACTTCCAGATGGGCTTAAAGTGGAGAAGGACAAACAAACTGTGATTGCCTTTACTACACTATTGGCACGTAGACTTATCTTGCTAAACTGGAAGAATCTTAACTCTCCCCTTTTAAGTCAGTGGGTAACTGATGTTATATATTATTTAAAATTGGAAAAAATAAAATTCTCACTTAGAGGATCTGTGCAGAAATTTTTCCAAACCTGGCAGGATCTAATCAATAACATTTTAGAATAAGCTTTTAAAGCACTGAGGATGCAGATTCTCTCCCTATTCTCCTTTTTTTTCTTTTTCTTCTCCATTTATCTATATTCACTTATTAATTTATCTATTTACTTATTTTTACTAGGTTTAAGTTTTATTCTGCTGCCCATGCTCTCTTTCTCAGAGGTGGGGGTTGATTTGTTTTCAATCCTATTCTTGTAAAATTGATCTATTTGTATGGAATGTTGTGTGATTTCAATAAAATCAGTAAAAGAAAAAAAATAAAAAAGAAAAAAAAAGAAAACTGTATTCTCTTAATGTCTGTCTGTCTGATTGTTCATGCTTCTTTCTAGCTGTCTAACTCCAATCTATGGGCTATTCTACCATCATACAGAATTAAGATTATGCACATTCCATTTTTTACAACGTATAGGGGGTTAAATTGAATCTTCCATTATCTGTGTTAAGCTATATTATATTCAAGTTGAAGCTAAGCAGACTAAGGAAAATTTACCATTAACATTAAATTAAAGGATTTTTCTCTTACATTACCCTCAACTCCTGGACCCTATCAACAAAATCCACATCAGTACTAACATGCTGGTCAAGCCAAAAGCATATTGCACCCTAATAAAGTGACTTTTGTGGGGGGACCCTGGCTGGTCCTGTGGGTCACTCCATGCACAGAAGGTGAAACATTACTGGAGTTTGGTTTTTGGAATCTTCTTTGTCTGGCCACTTAGCTTAAAGCCATTAACATTACCAGGGACTCCACTTGTCTGTCAGCCCCCCATAACTCTAAAGTTTACATTCCAGAGACAGAGTGGTTTAATGATGCCAAGAACACCTTAAAACTTTCATCACTTTTTACAATTCTTCTGTACCACAGGATGCAGTCAGCAAATACTGAGTGAACTGAACGTCATATTGCTCTGTTAGGCCAGTGCTGTAAATTACCTCATATTCAGGTAGAACTTAACTGTGGCACATCATAATGCCATTTATTCCATTTTTTTACTTTATATAATCTCTGCTCTATCACCACTGATTTCCCTGCCATCATTAAACAAAATCCACTGAAATGGATAAATCTACCATGCATGGGCCTCACATATTTTCTTGCTTCAGTTTCCAGATAAGAAGTCTGTTTATCGGCAGCTTGGCAGTAATACCCAGTATGCACCCTGATGTCTGCGTACTTCAGCCTATTGACAAGAGAATCATTTAAATCCATGCCTCTTATCAGCTTTTGAGGTTTTCGGAACACTTCTATCTGGGAGAGCAACAGCCAAGATCGGCTTTATCAGCATTTTTTCCTTTGTTCCCACAGAACTGATGGCAGCAATGTTTATGTTAAACTTCCTGCCGGGATTTCCAGTGAGCCATTCATCAGAGCTGTCCCTGCCTCTTCAAAGAAGCCGCTAGAGTCGATCTGTTTCAGAGAAGATCTATCTGTCAGAATCACTTACTGCAGGCCTGGGACAGCCGCCTGACACATAATGGAAAATACGGAAGCAGGCTAACTGGTGACACAGAGCTTCAGCTCCTATGCCTTCCTTCACTGGTTCCCTTTAATTTAGGCCAATCCATGTCCAGTGTATCACAGTGCCTTCTGTCCTTCACCACTAAAAGGTCAGTTAAGTGGACAAGCAACCCCTCCTAGAAACAGGAGAGACAGCCCTTTGCTTTCACTTTTACCCCTGGCTGGTCTCTTTTGTTATCTACAGTATATAAGAAACAAATCCAATTTTAATTTCTTAGACTCCTTAAAAGATAAGTTTGGTGTTTTTCAAGTCATAATTATTTCTTCACAATCATGGTATGTAGTAATTCATTTGCCACATGAAATTGTGTTCTGAAGTGCAGCATATTTTATTCATTTTAAAAAACTAACTAGCCTGTTGTTGCAGTTTATAATGGAGCAAATGGGTATGAGGGTTCCAATGTGAAAACAAAAGCCTTACAATTTACTGAATATATCCAGTTCTCAAGGCAAAAATGTTATTGAGTATTGATCCACATTATGTATATATTGCAAAACAGTGTATTCCATGTTATTCTAAGAAGGAAAATGCACAAAAAACAATGGCAAGATTCAGCCATTTTAAAAGGACACTGGCTGCGTGCTTCATTTTTTGCTGCTTGTCTTCCTCCATGGGACCTTTCAGGGCCTAAGGCGTGGATTCACCTTAGAAGTTCATCTCCAAGTGCCATTATTGAATTTTGATGCCCAGATGTGAATTGCTGCCTCTATTCTGTAGAGGACTAGACATTAATAACTGAAAACAGTCCCAATTATCATCCCTTACTTACTTTAACTGTATGGGAGCTTATTTCATTATTTTATAGTTAAAGATGCTAAGATTTTCATTGGGTGTGACAAGGATGGACAGGATTAGAAATGAGTACATTAGAGGGTCAGCTCAAGTGCAGTTCCATGTTCAATGCAATGGTCATTTATTAACAACAGTACCTTTAGAGGCTTTAATCCAATAGAACATCAATAGCTTCCATCACCTTCCCTTCTTTCTCTTTGAGTGTTGTCGAACTCCCTCCCATCTCTGGCTCTCTTGTATGAAGCAGAGCAACTCCTTGTATGTGGGACCTGGGAGTACTTCCAGTGCCATGAGGTTAAACCCTGAAAGCACATCTGGGCCACATGGAAGCTGCATGAAGCAGGAAGGTTCTCTCCACACAGTGTCCTCTGCCAGCACCCAAGGATCTCCCTTCTACACTATAATTGCCCGGGAACCCTGGGAGTGTTCAAGGTAGCAGCAAGCCAGAAGAATACTGCCACTTCCCACGCTGGGTGATGAATTGTTAATAATATTCAACCTCCCCTAGTCTATCCATTATTCCTTCATCCCTGCTGGGATAGGAATTGAGGGTCCTCCTGGCCGGGTTACACCTCCACTCCTGAGGTTCTTACATTACAACCACCCAGCCAGATAGGGTATTATCTTCAATCCCAGCTGAGAAGCCAGTCTGTACACTCTGGCATTCACAAACAGCATTTTTTAAATATATTGCAACCAGTAACGGCACACTGTACAATAACATGCAGTGAACACACTTGACTTGATCATTCATAGTTTTCATACCCTTTCTCTGCACGTTTAGCATTCATTTGCTCAGAGTTTGATGCACTTGCTACTTCCTGAGCAGCTCTTTTTTTTCCACCCTAGCTGCCCATTTCTTCTCTTCTTTAATTGGCATCTTTTTGCATTAAAACTGATTAAGTCAGTGTTTATGTTGCAATTACTTAATACATTTTCTTTACTTTTTCACTGGCTTCAATCTGCTTCAAAAATGATTTAAGATATGAAGAGATAGGCGATGTGATGGTGAAGGTGGTAGGGATGAGTAAGGCGCCCGTACTCATGTGCCACACGGCCGCCCTGCTGGTCACTGCCGAGAGTTGATTCTACAATAAAATAAAATAAAAATGAAAAAAGGAATAACCTTGGAGGTCAATCATCACCCCTAAAGCAGATAGTAGCCATCACGTGGTATATGTGTACCAAATTTCAGGTTAATAGGTCAAACGGTTTGCAAGCTACAGGTGATTTAAAATCCTGGACAGACAAATGGACAGCCGCGGTAGCGTATTATATAAGAAAGGCAATAATCTCCATGACCTTCACTGATACTTTGAATCTGAGAATCATTTATATGAAATTTCTTACATTAAAGAAGAAAAAAAAAAACAAGAAGAAAAGATGAAAGTTAAGTATGAACCTTAAGAATTACATAAACACCCAGTGTCTTATTTATATGCTAACTTTGAGAGAAATATTTTCATTGTGAAAGTTTCAAATTTCACAGAACACACTGCCTTGCTGCTACATGTTGGTGCATGATATTGATATTCACAGTTTTGACATATCATATTGTGAATATATGGATTTGCTATTTTGTAAAATTGTAATTTCCTGAGTGTTATTAAGGTGTCAGTCACATGCAGAAGGTCTTTTTCATGCCTCTTAAGTTTGCAATGTGCTTGGGTATTTGCAATGGCCAGGTGCTTTTTAGCTTGCAGGGCAGAGTGTGAAACTGTCAAGATATTTAGAGAAATGGGCAGGATGAATGAAACAGATGAGTTTAAGTTTGCATTCAATTATGTGATCATAAAACTTGAAACAATTCTTTTTTGGAGTGGCAGGGTCAAACAAAAATAATGAAAAATGTATACAAATAATAATAAATGTATTAGGGCTTGAATAATTATGTTTCTCCACCTGACCAGGGGTTGGCGCTGTACTCCAAATCTTTCTCCTTTTGTTCCTCTTCAGACCATCAGAAGACCCCACCTCTTAGAAACATCACACCTGCCTCCTGGTCCTGTCAACCCTGCTCCCTGAGGATGTCACTTCCACTTCTGGACCCTCTGAACCCACCTCTTCCTGTCACCTGACTATATAATGGATATGTTTTTCACTTTGTACTTCAGTTCTGTTTTGGACTCACTTCTGTAAAGACCTCCTCTGCATTAATTGCACATATTTAACCTCAGTGTGTTGTGGAAAAAAAACTCCTCTGTTGTTAAAGAAGTCATTCATAGAGACCAGATGAAAATGCACAACGATTCTTTATTTGCATATAAATATGTACAAATGTCTCAGTCCATGGAGTGAGCAATCAATAACACAATTCATTCCCTTTTATACTTTTCTATTACCATTACCTTATGTAATACATCATGTCATCTGACTCTTAATATACAGAATTCTATCATCTTAGATTATCAACTACAGCCACCAGTAACTTCATATATATGTCAATTCTTCCATTATTCTAAATATTGCTTCCTTAACAGGGGTGACCTACGGGTTTTCCAATTGATCTTATCACTGCTTCATAACAGAGGTGTTTGGGATTTCTCACTAGTTTGTTCTCGCTTTTTATGGGGCTGCTTATTACTCATTTACTTCATTTTAATCTTAGTAATTACCTTAATAATTACCCTTAAGATGAGGCAACCCTCACACTCTCAAGCTTTAAGCGGAGTTTAGTTAACCCCTTAGTTACCTTCAGTCCTCTTTTAGTAATCCATTGATATAACTTCATTTAAATATATACAGTACTTGTACTAAATTGTAAAAATTAGCATGTATTGATTAAAAATATTTGATTAAAATTCTAGAAATGATAAGTAAATGAGGTGGCTGCCCCAAAACATTTTTGTTATGTTTTTCTCTTCCTATTTTACAATATATAGTTTGCTTAATTTTTATGTTGTCTGGTGTTCCGAGGATGCACAGTATTGTGTGACTGTACCTTCAGGAGGCATTACTAGAAAGCACCAGTCTTCTTGACTTAAAGACAGTCACCACAATCAAGGGGTTCCCATTGTAGCGCACAATAACAAGCCTCAGACTTTAAACACAACACAGCAAGGCGATGATGGGACTGGAGTTCAGTCAATTAAGTCAGCAGTGTTTCCAAAATGGTAGGACTGCTGGACATTTCCTTCACCTATCCAGCACCATTAGAAAATTGTTCAACTAAATAAGGTGGTCTGTATTAGGAAGGATTTGCTGCCAGTCAAGAGGGTGCACAAAGCTTGTCAATGTTCTGGAAAGAGAATTTGGCTGTCATATGGTGTGCACTGACTGGACAAGCCTATCAGCCAAGACTAGTGAGGGGTGTGTGTGTGTAAGCAGTCATTCAGTGCTGGAGTTATAGACCATTTAGCACATTGGAGGAATCCTACATTTTGATTACTGGAAAAAGCAGCTAACTTTTGATCTGAAATTGTTTTATGTGGGAGCAATTATTGTGTGATGTGATGCCATCCATTTTCAGTACAAACAGTATTTCATGGATTCTACCATTTCATGTATTTGCAAAGTGGTATCCCCATTTAGTGTTTGTAGACTTCTTGTGCATCATTAGCATTGTCTGGTTGCTTTGATGCTGCATGACTGCTAAGCTAATGATACACATGTCAATGACCCCAATGTTAGGTAAAATGGCTGTTCACATTATGATGCATCCAAAATGTGAGGCAATAAAGGAAAGAATTTGCCAAAACTATTTTCCTTTAAGTAAACATCTGTCCAGGATTTTCTGGTTTTAAATCTGTTTATTTTGAACAACTTTGAACTTAGTTAACTCCTTTTACTATGACACATGAACTGTTAACTTTAATTGTGACTGACTCTGGCTTTATTATTGTCAAGATGGGAACAAATTAGTCCAGAAGGCTGATGATTTAACAAAGACCTCAAAATTAACATTTTAGTTAGAAAACAAAGTTTATGTCAGTAGAACCAGGGAGAAATTATCAGAAGTCAGCAAACAAAACCAAAACGAAGCATTGTTAAAAACTCCTTCGTAACTAAATTGTACTTCTGCTAATTAATTTCCAGAAATATGTTCACAACAGGTTTTGTTAGACTCCTCTCCTGTGAGATCCCTAAAATCTCTGCCATTGAAGAGTTTACATCAGTCTGTGTGAACTTTCATTTCAGCCTCAGAAAATCATTTGTAAACGGGAAGTGGGTATTCAAACTGCACACAGCTTGTGATTTGAACCCAGGGAACTTTGCAGCTGGGAGGTTGCTGAGCTAACTGCTGCGCCACTGATCTCGTCTGGCCCTTTCCCTGCATTATGACTGAATGGGTTCTCACATGTGCTAATTTAGTTCCCGTTTCCCACTTTTCTGTCCTTAATAAACACTAAAGAGATTTCCAGTAAAGCAAGCTGCTTTCGTCCCATGTGGCAGTCTGATCACCAAACAGAGACGTTCAGCCTTTTAAGTGTTATCGTCCAGATCCTGCAGTGTGCTATTACAGCAAGTGCTATTGAAGAAAGGTAGTAGACACTTTAAGGGTATGAGCCCACTATAGCAGCAGAGTAAGGATGGTGACATTTATTAGGCCTTATTTGGAAAATTGTGATATACTTTAGTATCAGTCCAGAAGAGCCATAATAAAATAAACAGAAGTCACCTTAATATAATCCTTCACATTTCTCATTAGCAGGCTGCATGCCCTCCTTCAGCACAACCTCACAACACAGATGACTCCTCAGCGGTGGGTGGGGAGGGCATCCAGCTCAGGGTCAGACAGTGAGGGGCTTACCATGACAGAGGCACTCTAAACAGGCTCGCCTTCCGTTGTATAAGAGATGTAGGTGGTTACATTTGGAAGGCTAATTATTTTGTCACGAACAATCCCATAATCAGTATCACGCTGTTAGTCATTTGAAAACACACTTTAATTTGCCATTATTATTCACTCTGCTGTTACCAGTGACTTATCCTTCACTTGTATCTTTTGCCATTTTTCATCTTTTTACACTGAAACAAAACCTTTTTTTGTATGTAATTTTCAAGAGAAAAACATCAGACTCTTTCTATAAGGTGCCTTTCAAGGTTACTGTGTACATGTACATTCCATTCCACCATTTCTATAGTGATGCTTGTCCTGGAGCACATACAGCGTTCGTGATCACACAGTAATACCATTCAGCCAACCAGTGACTGGTCCACACCACTCGACAAGTGAAGGAAAAAATACATGGGTCCAAATACTAGGCCTCTGATAAACCCAAATTTGCGGCATGATAAACCATTTGGCACAATGTAATTCCGTAAACTGTTTGGCATTTCGTTAGCTTTGCACAGACATTTTTTCCAGAACGAGCCCTCTTATTGTTATGAAATCCTGCTCATAGTAATTTGTGACCACCATCATCATTAATGGCCATTTTCTGACTTTCCTCAGGTTAGCTTTTCACCCCCCAAACCATATCTTTCTCTTCTATTCTACACAGTTCTTGGCACCCTTTGGTGTGAGACCCATTCATTTCATATCATCCTGTAGCACCTTCAGCCATGACTTGTGTAAACTCCCTCTTAGTCTTATCACTTCCACTTCCATCATGGTGCACCTCTTCATCCCATCATCCTCCTTTCACTCCACTTGCCCAAACACCTTCAGTCTCGTTCACCTCTGCACAACCTCCATGGCTTCCATTCCAATTCTTTCCCTTAACTCAGCACTCATCGCCACTCCACACATCCGCCTGATCATTTTCACTTTAAAATTTCTTCCATTCATTTCTGATCCTGACAATCGGTACTTTGCACTACTTTGTAGTGATTTATGAGTTGGTAAATTTTGCCAAGCTCTTCAACTTTTTAAACTTCACTACTCAAAGAAACTGCAGTCCAAATAAAAATAAAGTAATTCTTCTCCAGGGAAAATCAAAACAAGGAACGCCTGCTGTGTGCACCGAGGAGGTCTGCATGGACAGAGCACCTGCTCCCACGTCCTGTTGTCTCCATTTATAACAGAGGTGTACGTCAACTGACCACTTAACAGCATTCCCATCGATATGATCAGTGCCGTATTTTTATTTTATTTACCACCTTTAGAGCTACGCTAGTGGAACGATTTGTGTTTCAGCCTGCAACAGATTGCTGTTCTTGATGGGGATTCCCAATTACTTCTGGGTCCAGCAGTGAGGTGCTGTATAACCCTTCATAAGAATGATGAGGTGCTGATGATGGAAACGTAGAGTGATTGTTAAACCAAGATTGTCCAACTTGCCAATTTGTTGTTTTATTGTTTTTAAATTAGGAATTATAAGGTAAATTCTGCACAATGGGACAGAATAGTTTAGAAGAAAGTGGACATACAGAACCTCAAGCAGTCAGCTAACCCCACTAAAACTCTATTTACTCCATTCAGGAATAACGGTGAGCTATCACAAAGTTATCATGATGTGGCAGAATGCATAGAAATAATCTTTTTTTTTTTTTTTTTTTTTGCAGCATGATGTTATTTTATCCACACTGTCCCGAGTGTTATTCAGGCTTAACACTATAAAGCTGATCGTTACTCCCAGAGCCCAACTTGGGCTTAACTGTATTTACATAGAATTCCAAGGCTGAGTCACATTTGTGGTTAACGCTCGATTAACTTTCTTTCTCTTTTTCTCTGAGGTCACTGTGGTCCCACCAGACCTGGGGCTATAAATACCACTAGTAGCGAAATTTGGGCTTTGACATGACAGTTAAAATGTGGCACTTGTGCAGTCTGGGCATGGACAACAAAATACTATAAATAAATATGATAAAAACAAAAGGAAACTGAGCTTGTATTTAAAAATACAAGGCTGCAAAAAGTGAAACTTTTACATAATGGAGTTGAAAGGATCTCTACACTCTGATGATCCATATTACTAACCGAGAATGCTAAACCGGATGATGGACGCAGGCACATCCGGCAATGGGCCGTAGCTGCAAAAAGACGTACTGCGCAGGCGCAAAAAGAGTCCGCGAGAGTCGGCTGAGGAGCCGAGAAAGGCGGACAAAAGAGGGCGAGAGAGGCGGATGAGGGGCCGCGAGAGGTGGACAAGACCACAGAAAAAAGGAGTGAGCACAGGAAAAATGGACAAATGAGGCGCAACGAGCACCGAAAAAAGGAAAAGGCACATAAAAAAGTAGTCAAACGCAGGCAAAGCACGAGACACATTGCACACGAAACTAGACCCAAAAAAAAAAAAAAAAAAAAAAGAGGCTCGCGCACAACAGCAAGGCACCCCCCCCCCCCCCACAGGCACCGGACGGGACACACACCAAGAGGGGGATTCAACAAGACACAGGAACACAAAAAGAAAGAAGACGCTCGCGCAACAACAATCCTCAACTCAACCCCCCCCCCACACACACACACACATCCATACAATAAAGCACTATTAACCGTTCAACTGCAGAAAAGGAAACATATTAACAGTGACTGCGATCCTCCTTATTACTTATCCATATTTCGCATGCTGAGAAAGAAACAAGTCATGAATACACAGTCACGGGTACAATAGTTCATTTGCTTTTGCATCTACCGGAGTACATATCAGGCCACCAAAAGGCAATGGCCCATACTGCTTTCGCATATGTGCACAAATACTGCATCGCATTGGAACAGTGCACCCTGAAACAAATCAACAACGCAAATATGCACAAATCTACATCCTAGATCCACATGACGCAAACTGTCAATCAAAGTGCTGCATCGCAACAGGCATGGATTCAAAACGAAACACCTCCCGCCTCAGACATACGTTAATGGCAGCGAAGGCTACAACGGGCTTCTTACACAGCACAGGCAAATCGATTACAGCTCCAAAACAACACGTCCCAAATACTACACATGCAACAACGCGCCTCTCAAACGGCACAAGCAAAACATACACCAGGAAAATTCATTCAGATTAATGAATGTCATTTGCAATCATTGTCATTCAGTTCACTTCCCTGAAGAAACAACTGGCAATACAAGTTATACATTTACACGTTGTTGTCAAAAGGGTCAAATTAGACTGCCTTCTTTACATTCATATACTGAATATCTACAGAAGCTTATAACTGACGATGTACCTGAAAGTGAAATCTTTATCAACTACATTAGATCCTACAAATCGGTATCCACTATGAACATTAACGGTGGCACTGCACGTGACATCCGTCTTGAAAAAATGTTGTTTATTGATGAATGTTCAATGGCATGAAGTCACTTACTCAACACCATTCATAAACTTCTACAAACGTTTATGAATAATAATATTCGATTTGGAGGAAAGGTACTTTTATGAGGAGGAGATTTTAGACAGTGCTTAGCTATTCTTCCAGATGCCATGCACTCAGCTATTGTTCAGTGCACCTTAAAATACGCAGACAATTGGCATTGCTTTCAAAAGATACAGTTAGTAAAAAAGATACGATGTCCAGAACCAGATCATAACAATTGCTTATTACAACTGAGAGATGGTACACTCACCAAT
Source organism: Erpetoichthys calabaricus (assembly GCF_900747795.2). Lineage (NCBI taxonomy): Eukaryota > Metazoa > Chordata > Cladistia > Polypteriformes > Polypteridae > Erpetoichthys > Erpetoichthys calabaricus. The sequence goes on from NC_041402.2 coordinate 118,615,109, forward strand.
ACAGATGGACTTCACCCAGATATTATTACAATTCCTCAAGCCTTTATCTGCGACGACTTAGTTACAGGGAGATTTAGAACAGCAATCTCATTACACCAAATGCCCCTTTTAACACAACGCACTATATTATGTCCAAAAAATATTAATGTGGAAAACATAAATACCCAAGTCATTCCATTACTTCCTGGAGAGACACAACTCTTTCTAAGCTCTGACAAACTTGACTCTGATCACAACAATAACCATCTTAAATGACCTTACAAGTTCTGAGCTGGAATTACCTTTTACACTTAAACGGCGTGTACAAAGAAATTTTCAAATAAACCTTTACACTGTGCCACACACTTTATTGTTTGCTTTCTATTTGCATCATCTACACCGTCACACTATTCTATATCTCATTCATACATCACGCTCTTTGTCATTCCCAACACCAGGGGTTGGCGAGCGAAGCGAGCAGGGGGCGGAGCCCCCTAGTCCTTACTGTATGCCAATATTTTTTGTCATCAGCTATTTCTAAAGAATGTGCGCATGCTGCAACTCTGTTTGTTGCTCATTTGTGCAGAAATGTAAGTAATACGGTATTTTAAAACCATTGCTAACCCCCCTCGATTCTGTTTCTCCTCAGTATCTGGATGTAGCACTTGGTACTAAAGCTCGACTGTCAGGCTGCTCTCCTGCGCTAAAATCAACAGGTCGAAAGATTCTCTCATCAGATTGGACGGCCGTCACAGACCCCACTATATAAAACCCAGGAGGGGTTGGCGACCAGTTGGCCAAGGTGTCCAGGGAGATGATTTAGTTTTTGACATTCTCTTTAACAATTTTAATTTAATCCATTGTTGTCTGGCCACTGTTCACCAATTAATTAATGAACAGATATTCGTACCTTCCATTAGGGCACGATTAAGCGCTTTAGAGGCCCTAAGCACTTAAAAGATTTTGGTGCCCCCATATATATCGCTCTATTTATTATAAAAAAAATCTTGGAAGGAGACGAGACGTGATTTTCTCAGAGAGACACTTTCATGTCCGACGAGATATTGTCAGACACATTTCTTGTAGAGAGAAAGAAATGATATTTACTCATGGGGCAGTTACAGTGGTGTGAAAAACTATTTGCCCCCTTCCTGATTTCTTATTCTTTTTCATGTTTGTCACACAAAATGTTTCTGATCATCAAACACATTTAACCATTAGTCAAATATAACACAAGTAAACACAAAATGCAGTTTGTAAATGGTGGTTTTTATTATTTAGGGAGAAAAAAAAATCCAAACCTACATGGCCCTGTGTGAAAAAGTAATTGCCCCCTGAACCTAATAACTGGTTGGGCCACCCTTAGCAGCAATAACTGCAATCAAGCGTTTGCGATAACTTGCAATGAGTCTTTTACAGCGCTCTGGAGGAATTTTGGCCCACTCATCTTTGCAAAATTGTTGTAATTCAGCTTTATTTGAGGGTTTTCTAGCATGAACCGCCTTTTTAAGGTCATGCCATAGCATCTCAATTGGATTCAGGTCAGGACTTTGACTAGGCCACTCCAAAGTCTTCATTTTGTTTTTCTTCAGCCATTCAGAGGTGGATTTGCTGGTGTGTTTTGGGTCATTGTCCTGTTGCAGCACCCAAGATCGCTTCAGCTTGAGTTGACGAACAGATGGCCGGACATTCTCCTTCAGGATTTTTTGGTAGACAGTAGAATTCATGGTTCCATCTGTCACAGCAAGCCTTCCAGGTCCTGAAGCAGCAAAACAACCCCAGACCATCACACTACCACCACATTTTACTGTTGGTATGATGTTCTTTTTCTGAAATGCTGTGTTCCTTTTACGCCAGATGTAACGGGACATTTGCCTTCCAAAAAGTTCAACTTTTGTCTCATCAGTCCACAAGATATTTTCCCAAAAGTCTTGGCAATCATTGAGATGTTTCTTAGCAAAATTGAGACGAGCCCTAATGTTCTTTTTGCTTAACAGTGGATTGCGTCTTGGAAATCTGCCATGCAGGCCGTTTTTGCCCAGTCTCTTTCTTATGGTGGAGTCGTGAACACTGACCTTAACTGAGGCAAGTGAGGCCTGCAGTTCTTTAGACGTTGTCCTGGGGTCTTTTGTGACCTCTCGGATGAGTCGTCTCTGCGCTCTTGGGGTAATTTTGGTCGGCCGGCCACTCCTGGGAAGGTTCACCACTGTTCCATGTTTTTGCCATTTGTGGATAATGGCTCTCACTGTGGTGCGCTGGAGTCCCAAAGCTTTAGAAATGGCTTTATAACCTTTACCAGACTGATAGATCTCAATTACTTCTGTTCTAATTTGATCCTGAATTTCTTTGGATCTTGGCATGATGTCTAGCTTTTGAGGTGCTTTTGGTCTACTTCTCTGTGTCAGGCAGCTCCTATTTAAGTGATTTCTTGATTGAAACAGGTGTGGCAGTAATCAGGCCTGGGGGTGGCTACGGAAATTGAACTCAGGTGTGATACACCACAGTTAGGTTATATTTTAACAAGGGGGCAATTACTTTTTCACACAGGGCCATGTAGGTTTGGATTTTTTTTCTCCCTAAATAATAAAAACCATCATTTAAAAACTGCATTTTGTGTTTACTTGTGTTATATTTGACTAATGGTTAAATGTGTTTGATGATCAGAAACATTTTGTGTGACAAACATGCAAAAGAATAAGAAATCAGGAAGGGGGCAAATAGTTTTTCACACCACTGTATATGTTGCGTTGTCACAATGTAATTCCAAACATGGAATCAAAATTCAATGTAATATTGATGAAAAAGCAAAGATGAAAAATGACTGAATATATGGACATAGGTGACATGACAGAAGTGCAGATCACGCGGCACAGCGGCAGCAAGCCAGCAGCTGATCGAGCAAAGAGGAGATTTAAAAAAAACAAAATCTATTTGTTAACCTACTGTGCAAAAGTTTTAGGCAGGTGTGAAAAAATGCTGTAAACAAAGAATGCTTTCAAAAATGGAAGTGTTAATCATTTATTTTCATCAATCAACAAAATGCAGTGAATGAACAAAAGACAAATCTAAATCAAATCAATATTTGGTGTGACCACCCTTTGCCTTCAAAACAGCATCAATTCTTCTAGGTACACTTGCACACAGTTTTTGAAGGAACTCGGCTGGTAGGTTGTTCCAAACATCTTGGAGAACTAACCACAGATCTTCTGTGGATGTAGGCTTCCTCACATCCTTCTGTCTCTTCATGTTATCCCAGACATACTCGATGATGCTGAGATCAGGGCTCTGTGGGGGCCATACCATCACTTCCAGGACTTCTTGTTCTTCTTTACGCTGAAGATAGTTCTTAATGAGTTTGGCTGTATGTTTGGGGTCGTTGTCCTGCTGCAGAATAAATTTGGGGCCAATCATACGCCTCCCTGATGGTATTGCATGATGGATAAGTATCTGCCTGTATTTCTCAGCATTGAGAACACCATTAATCCTGACCAAATCTCCAACTCCATTTGCAGAAATGCAGTCCCAAACGTTCAAGGGACCTCCACCATGCTTCACTGTTGCCTGCAGGCACTCATTATTGTACCGCTCTCTCCAGCCCTTCGACGAACAAACTGCCTTCTGCTACAGCCAAATATTTCAAATTTTGACTCATCAGTCCAGAGCACCTGCTGCCATTTTTCTGCACCCCAGTTCCTATGTTTTTGTGCACACTTGAGTCGCTTGGCCTTGTTTCCACGTTGGAGGTATGGCTTTTTGGCTGCAACTCTTCCATGAAGACCACTTCTGGCCAGACTTCTCCGGACAGTAGATGGGTGTACCTGGGTCCCACTGGTTTCTGCCAGTTCTGAGCTGATGGCACTGCTGGACATCTTCTGATTTCGAAGGGTAATAAGCTTGATGTGTCTTTCATCTGCGGCACTAAGTTTCCTTGGCCGACTACTGCGTCTACGATCCTCAACGTTGCCCGTTTCTTTGTGCTTCTTCAAAAGAGCTTGAACACCACATCTTGAAACCCCAGTCTGCTTTGAAATCTTTGTCTGGGAGAGACCTTGCTGATGCAGTATAACTACCTTGTGTCTTGTTGCTGTGCTCAATCTTGCCATGACATGAAACTGTCTTCCTCAACCTCACCTTGGTAGCAGAGTTTGGCTGTTCCTCACCCAGTTTTAAGCCTCCTACACAGCTGTTTCTGTTTCAGTTAATGACTGTGTTTCAACCTACGTGTGACATTGATGATCATTAGCACCTGTTTGGTATAATTGGTTCATCATACGCCTGACTATAATCCTACAAAATCCCTGACTTTGTGCAAGTGTATCTATAAGAATTGATGCTGGTTTGAAGGCAAAAGGTAGTAACACCAAATATTGATTTGATTTAGATTTTTCTTTTGTTCGCTCACTTTGCATTTTGTAAATTGATAACAATAAACAATCATTATTTATATTTCTGAAAGCATTCTTTGTTTACAGCATTTTTTCACACCTGCCTAAAACTTTTGCACAGTACTGTATATTGTGGGAAATAGACACAGACAGACGGACATTGTTTAAAGTCCAACACACACGTTTATTTACAATATTTAAGTGATGCACAACCCAGTGCCGCAGCACCAATCACCCCAATAGTCCAGGCCAACACACAATCTGCTTTGTCTCTTCAGGCCGCCTCTTTCCTCTCCCAGACCTCATCCTCTTCCACCCGACTCCAGCCCTGAATGAAGGGAGGCGGCCCCTTTTATTGTCAACCGGGTGTGCTCCGGCAATCTTCCACCGACACGCCCCAGTGTGGCGGAAGTGCTGGCTGCATCCCCGGAAGCACTCTGGGTGTCCCTGCTCCTCTTACCCCCAGCATTTCCTGGTGTGGCAGAAGTGCCGAGGTCCAGGGCTCTCAAGGCATTGGGGCGCCCCCTGGCGGTGACCACGGACCCCTACAGGGTTGAGCTTCACAGCTCAGTACCCGTGGCCCCTACAGCAAGCAGGGCGGTCGCCCCCTTGTGGTCTGGAGGAGGCGTGAGCCCTCGGACGTAGCACCCCCAGCCATGTGCCACAATATATATTAAAAAAAAAAAAAAAAAAAAATATATATATATATAACCAAACACACTAAAAGTAAAGCAAAAAAAGCATTGAAAACACATGAGCGTAACACAAGAGATGCCTTCACAGCGAGAACGAGAGACAACTTGGGTGCACAACAGACATGTTTCTGCTTGCTGCGTAAGCGCCATCTGTAGCTGCATTTTTTCGCTGCATATGCAGTTCAGATTCCACTCAAACTCTGGAATGTTCAAAGTTAGAATCTTTTGAAATATGAGGCACTACTGTACTTATTTTTTAAGTGATAATTGTTCACAGCATTCTGAACCTGCATTCAGTGAAGAGTGTTCTAGAAAAAAAAAGTCGTAAGCTTGCTTTGTAAGACATCCAAACTTTACTTAATAGAAGAAAGACTCTTTCAAATAAATGAAACACTTAAAAAAAGTGTTCAGGGACTTTGAAATTGTTATTGTTTTGATTTTGCTGTCTTGTTTTGGTTTAGATGTTCCAGTATTTCTGACTTATGTTATAGACTTTTAATGATTTTTTTAAGATTCTTGTTTTATCTCTCTGCTTCGTATTTAATTCCCAACATTCTTTGAAGCACTAGAGGCTGCAAAGGGAGATCAATTGTCAAACAGATCTCAGCTTGGGTATCCCAAGCTTAATGTACAGTTTTCCAGAGTGCCTTCTGGTTGGGCTGGTGGCACATGAGCTCTTACTTCATGTAGAATGGCCAGGAGTAACTGAACAATGTGGTCTTGATTGATTTGAAGAAAAGAAATCTGTGGAGCAGATCAAATTGCATGTGACACAGTAGTCATTCTGAAAGAAAACACCATCAAATGCAACGGAAATCAGGCATGCAATGTTAGAAATGAGGCAATCAAACAGAAAGACCTAAGCATAAAGGGCCATTAGCAATAAAACTGTAGCTGGGTTTTTAGGGCATTTGCTGAATGGCTAAGTACATTTCACATTTTTGCTTGCCATCATGAGACAAGAACCCTTGTCTCACTTTGCTTTTTCATTTATACCACATTGGTGGTAATTCCAATGTTCTTTCTTTACTAAATTCATCTTGATATTCCTGATATTCATTCTGTAAGATATTGATATTATTTCTGTAAATCGGAGTGAGGAATCATACACAAGCAGTTTTGTGTGCAGAATGTGCTCCAGTGAACAATATCACCGTCCCGAAAATCAATATGGGGATTATGTTTATGTAGCCAGGGAATACCAAAAAAAATAACTGCAGAATAGGTGATTGTAAAACAAAGAAACTGAGAGATTCATAAAGCAATGCTCCCATATGAACCAAAGTAGGTGGTATTAAATATTCCAGTACCCCAGCACCAACTGGCTTCCTATCAATTCATGGGGAGTGTACTTCAGAGATATTTTCATAATTTTTCAATTTGTTAAAAAGAAAACTACTAATAAAAATTTCCAAGGTGCCAGAATCAAATATTGCTGTTATTTTGTAATTATATACTAGTACTGGTAGCATTCATTTTTGAATAATGGCTGTTTTGGCCACTTTTCCAATACTGATGGGAGACTTTATTTAACTTTGGGTTTGCCATAACCTTTCAGTTCTCCTCAAAATCTCTGAATTTCTTTGGCTAGGGGCATTTTTACATCAAACATTTTGTCATATATACTATAAGAAACTAAGGTTGTACTGAGTGGTTTCGAAATTGTAGAGGCTGAAATCAAACAAATCACAAGGACCAGATAACATTAACCCTTGCATCCTTAAGGAGGTTAGCGAGTACATATATAAACCCTTGATGCATAGTTTTAGGAAGTTATTACGCACTGGGGAAAACCTAAAGACTGGAAGATGACAAAACGTACTCCATTACATAAAAGGCTGATTGGGCAGATCCAAGTAACAATAGGCCAGTAAGCTTAACATGCATCACAAGGACTTATTAAAGTAAAGATTGAGTGGCACATGGCAAGAACAGGAGTTATTCTGAACAGTCAGCTTGAGTTTTAAGCAGGCGATGTTCTGCTATACTAACATAGTGAAATTCTATGAGGAAGTTTGCACATGATATTATTTACCTTGATTTGAAGGAATTTGATAAGGTCCCACATGAAGAGCTAGCAATAAAACTAGAGGAAGTGGGAGTTCATGGGATAGGGTGCAGATGGGCGCAAAATTGGCTAAAATGTAGGAAGTTGAGGGTTATGGTGTGAGGAACCTTATCAGAATTGGCCAATGTTAAGAGTGGTGTCTCACAGGGGTCAGTGCTAGGGCCACTGCCGTTTTTAATATATATATATCATAAATGATTTATATAGGAATATAGAAAACAAGCTAGTTACGTTTGTAGACGATTCTAAAATTGATGGATTGGAAGATAATCATTACAGAGGGACTTGAACAGCATACAGGCTTGGGCAGATTTGTGCCAGATAAAATTTAGTCTAAGTAAATGTAAAGTATTACATGTAGGAAGTAGAAATGTTACATTTGAATAAACAATGCAAGGACTGAAAATTAAAAGTACACCTTATGAGAAGGATTTAGGAGTTGTAATGGACTCCTCACTATCAACTGCCAGACAGTGTTCAGAAGCCATCAATAAGGCTAACAGAATTTTGGGTCATATAGCACAGTATGTAGAGTACAAATCACAGGAGGTTCTGCTCAACCTTTATGACACAACTGGTGAGGCTTCATCTTGGAGTACTGTGCGCAGTTTTTGGTCTCCAGGCTACAAAAAGGTCATAGCAGCACTAGAAAAAGTCCAGAGAAGAACGACTAAGCTGATTCCAGGGCTACAGGGGATGAATTATGAGGAAAGATTAAAAGAGCTGAGCCTATACAGTTTAAGCAAAAGAAAATTTAGAGGAGACATGATTGAAGTGTTTAAAATTATGAAGGGAATTTGCACAGAGAACTGTGGCTGTTATTTTAAAATGAGTTCATCAAGAACAAGGGGATGGGGTTAGGAACTTAAGGGTAAATTTCAGGCAAGTGTTAGAAAATGTTTCTTCACATAGAGAATCATAGACTCATGGTATAAGTTTCCAAATAGTGTAGAACTTTCAAAACTTGACTTGATGTTATGTTGGTGTAATTAAGTGGATAGAACTGGCAAGCTTTGTTGGCCTGAATGGCTTGTTCTCATCAAAATTTTTCTAATGTTCTAACATAGGTTAGAAGTCACTTCAGTCACCTGTTTCCTCAGGACTTTATTTTCCAAGTAATTTAATTTTATCCTGATGTTTAACTACTTCATCTCTGGACCCCAGTTTTTAGGATGTACAATCTGCTTTCAGAGAAGGTTAGAACAATTCTTTTTAATTAAGGATGAGTCAGAAATCCAGTGAATTTCATCACCAAAATGGGACTTTTATATTTTGCCAAAGTCCAATTCAGAAACAGCTTCCGCTTCTTTATAATGTGGTTGAAGCAAAAAACTGACTTTTAAAAATCATGTTTTCTTGCTTCTTCCAACATGATCCTTCTAGCTGACCTAATTGGTGAATACAAGGGGTTAATTTTAAAAAAGAAAGCCAAAGGAAGTCTCTCATGTTAGATTTATAAAGATGTATTTTTCCTTTTCCAGGGCGTGTTTAGGAAGTGAACTCTATTCTTAAGAAGAGCTTAATATTCAAACAAGGCCTTCTGCTGCTTCAACGCCCGACATGTTGTGCATTCAGTGGTGCCCTTCTCTCCACTGTGTTATGCTGTACCCAGGGTTTCATCCCCAATTCAAGCATCTTGTCTATGATTGATTTTTTGGTTTATGGAATTCTGATCTTTTGATCGCCACTTTTTGACTTGAATTTTGTTTTTTTTGAGTTCTCTTATCAGGACAATCTTTTTATATTTTGACTTTCATATTTTTCTTCTAGTTTTTAAGCTTATATTGTTTGACTAAAACTACTATTACAGTATCAAGAAACTCTGTGCTGTCCTTGAGCCTGTGATTGTAACAGTTACCTTCTCCACTTTTGATATTATTTTGAGAAATATAAACCTTTATCTCTGTTCTGGCCTGATAAGGCCACAAGCCTGCTCCTAAAGTAAAGGTATGGCTTACTTTATTGTTAGATCTCACTGGAACCTTAATGTCTACCATTTGGGTTGAAGCTCTTTTTTATGTTTTGTGAGCTGGCATCTCACAACGCACTGTATAATGCCCTCACTATTTTAATATATGTCTTTGTTATTTTGAACTTGGCCATTTCTCTTTGCCACTTATCATTAATGAGGTGCTTTCACCCAGTGACGTGCGGTGAGGTTCATGGCTGGTGAGGCAGTCAGATTTATATATATATATATGTATATGAACGCAAAAGAGTAGCTTAATCATTATTCAATTGGCAAATTATAGCACAGACCAGTGGACACATTTATTTTAAGTTATCATTATTAGGTTTACTTTTCTTGATGACACCTCACCTGCCTCCCCAGACTGCTTTCACCCACAGCTCTGCTGTTGACCGAGTGTTTTATGTTTATTGCACTACTTCCTGTAAACTCTACAGAAGATCCCAATGGGCAATGCAATGAAAGCATAGTGTCTGGCACCAACAATCACACAAGAGTCAAAGGAATTTACATCACTCAACTTGTTCTCTACTGTTTGCCTAAACAACAGCTAATCCTATTGGCTATGTCTGCATATTGAGTTGCAGACACATGACTGGCGATGGGCAGGAGATGGCTATTTGATTAACGAGAAGTTACACCTAATAAAGTGGTGCTGAATGTATGCATTGTTATAAGAAGATGAACACCTTTACACAATCTGCTTTATGTCTTTTAGGTTTGATGAAGACACCAAAGTCTGCATGGCACAAACAGAAGACCATAAAGATGAAGTACAGGGATGGGAACATCAGTTGTACCAACTGTGATACATGATGGATGGTTTCACATCCTCAACAGCACACGTAAGCAACAGATACAATAAGAAAATTCTTCTAGCTCTGATGAAGAAAACAAGACATGTCACTGAAGTAAAGTCTAAAGGAATGTGTAGTTGAAAAGTACATCAATGATCAGAGAAGAAAGGGTGAGCTAGACGTTTTGTATTCATACCATTCTTCTCTTTAACGTCAGTTTCACTTGCAATTTCCTCAGAGGCAAATTCCAAAGCATGCCATTGCGTTCCCCAACAGTAACTTGGCCCGTCTGTTGCTCAGTTTTGACTGGATGCAAGGTGCTTGGACTTTGGAAGCAGAAGATCAATAATTTCAAGGTAAGCTTCATAGGTTCCATAGGCAACACAGTTAACTACAAAACTTTTATTGAAAAAGCAGATTATATCATCTAAGGTTAAATGACACTTTTGACTTTAAACGTATTAAATAACTTTAGATTTCTCAACTTCAGATAAATAACTCTACAATTTTGCATCCCACCAATAATCTAGAGAATCACATTGTGAACATGATGACAGACAGACACATTAGCTGGGAGAACTCAACAGCAGAAGTACAGCTTGGGCTGAAACACAAAATCGCAACAAAACAAAACATTAAATGAACATTACTGTATGAACTGGAGGTAACAGATACAAAAAAATGTCTGTCAATGTATTTTCTTCAGGTAGGCAAAAATCCGGTGGGGGGGGCGATGGGTGCTCTTTGTTTATGGAAAACATTAAACTGGTTTGGATGAAAGCAAGGACTGGTTACTCATAAATAAACAACTTAACACTTTCAGTTTTTAAAAGTCTAACTGTGCTTGTGGGCAAAAAGTGCATTTTTACTATTTAAACAATACCTTCATTAACACAATACAGGTCATCAAAAACATTTCCAGGATTTCATCATGTCCTATCTCTTCAAATCAAGAACAAAACTTGATCATCAGTTTCTAATAAATTTGGAAATAATAAAATGTCTGAAATGACAGAACTCATACAGATCTACACGCAGCAGCACCATTCCACTCCCTGGCTACACTTTTCTAGGTGGAGGCCTCCTTGTGGACAGACGCCGCCTCACTGCTCGCAGTCAGACAAATGCAAGTACAACAACTCCATGAATGATACAGCTCAGTCAACAATCACCACAACACTAGCACTTCGAGCGAGGCGAGAATAAAGACATTTTACATGCGCAAAATTTGCTGAAATAGAAAGCACTGAAATCAAAGAATTCTTTATTGATGACCGACTGTTAATATTTAACAAGCGAGTGAGTGATCAACGGTGTGCTCTGCAATACATTAACCTCATGCCCAGGATTGTGCCTTGTGCATGATACCGTAGGGATGGGCTCCAGGCCCCTAAAACCCCAAAAAATAGATGATGTGTATTCAGTAATGCATATGTGCTTGAATATCTATTCAGGCTTTAATGTCATAAAACTAAGTATTACAAAATAACACATTAATTTAAAAGAGGGGCATGTTAATATTACTAATCATTTAAATAACATTTAGCACAGAAGTCATTTACAGATATTTATCTTTCTGTTTTTCAGTGATTAACACAAAGGCAGACTACGACACCATCAGGAATCTTTTTTTTTTTTTTTTTTTAATTTTGGAAGCACTCCGGATGGTTGAACTATATAAATTTGGGTTATTTTGGGTTCTGAGAACTAGAATTCCTTGATCTTAATATAAAGGAATAAAGGGTCTGGGATAAACAACCATAGCTAGGAGTAAAACCAAGCAGACATCCACCCAATTAAGAATTACACTTCCTGTATGGTGGGCTTAATAGTGGCTGCAGTTGTGATTCCATGTAGAAAAAAGATTAACCAACTCCTGACTTTTTAAATTGTACCAGTATAAGTGGGTGTATGCGAGAGTGCCACATCCAGGGTTGGCACCTGTTTTACAATGGGCTCCAACTCCCTACACTTTTAAGGTTGCATTAGATAGATACTGTATGTGCCTTCGGCCTCTAGAATCATTCCACTTTTAAAAGTTCTTATCTATTTGTGCTGATGAGCGTGCTGAAGTTAACTGCAGCAGGAGCTTATCCTAAAAGTGGCACATGAACACACACCTCATTTATACGGTCATACCTGATAAGTTCAATTGGACTGGGTAGAAACCTACAGGAACCCAGGTGGCATATGCAAGCTCCTCTGCCACATTCAGCTAAATAGAGCTAGACTGGTTTTTGTGACGCATGCAACAGAAGGTGTTGGACAGTCCACTCAAAACAGGAAAGTCCAAATATCCAAGCATCACAAATGGTTAATTGTTAAAACTTTGTGAAAGTTTAAAAATTAAGTACCATGACACAGGTTTGAGTCAAATTTGTGAATGCAACTGTCATTAACAGCCTCCTATGAGGCAAGTGTCAACTCAGTAACATAAAGAGCAATAAAGGCAAAAACTCTGGAAGTGACAGTTTCCCTGAAATGTTAACATTGCACATTTAACAGTCCATTGTTCTACAGTTCAGGGTGGATTATCCACAGTTTTAGCCTGTCTCACATGGAAAAATACTTAAAAGGCCGATGAACGTTTTCAATTCCACAATTTTGTTGAAATTAAGTCGGAGCTGGATATCCTTGCAAGGAAGATCCCAAACTATGCAACAATAAAAAGAAATTAATAATAAAAAATAAATAGCAGCACGCAGCCTCATATCATATGAAAACGTTCAAGCCAATGTGATTAACTGAAATGAGAGTTCTCTCAAACATATTTAAAGTACAAAAAAAAAAAAAAAAAAACAGTAGCTCAACCACTGTCACAGGTTTATGCCATTGTTCCTTCTTCCAAGGCTAAAGCATATAATGGCATTTTGCACAACGGAGTTACAATGGCAAACATCACAGTTCCAGTCCTGAGACACCTCTGCATCTGCGGCTTTTCATTTCAGTTGAGCTCTTAAGTAGAGAGTAACAATCAACTAGAATTAGAATCATTGTCTTCATTTGTACTGGACATAGGTCTGTCATTATAACCTCCTCCACTAGATGATAGCATCAAACAGCAGCAGCTCAGGGTTCAAATGAGAGATGGAGTTCTTGTAGAGGAAACAGTGAGCACAATGTGAAAAACTGCAGATTGCTGGGAAAATAATCACGAGAAATGATGACAAGCTAGCTGAAGCCCAACAGAATTTAAAATCTAAACTGAACGTATTCTGGGATTTTCAAATTTCAAACCCAAGTCTCACCTTTGTGGATACTTCCACTTTTCTTTGCTAACCAATAAAGCAGATTTGTATTTGAGGATTAGCATGGTGTTCTTATGGTCTATAAAAAAAAATAGACCAAAATGAAAAACGTGTTTGATTCCAGCCTGGATATGTATGTGCCTGAGCTCTCTCTTTTTACTATTAGAATCAACCACATACTTCACTTCCAAACAGAAGTCACATAGCATGACACTAAGAGAAATTATTTTTTCATACCCAAAGAAGCAGAAGTCTGAATAACATTGCTGGTTTAAAAGTCCTAACTATATAATGGAAAAAAGCTCCTTTCACAGTAAGCATGAACTATGAACACAATAATCCAGGTGGTCAACATAATGGGGGACATCACAGACAGTGAAATCACTTCCTTTGTTGCTTTAATAAAGGTGTTAACCTCAAATTGAGAGCTCAGTAGAGATGAAAACCCAACAAAAACAGGGTGAGACAGGACTAAAACTGGAAATACGGATGGATTCAGGATTTCTCTAGATATAAATACAAGGAACTCTGTTAAATATCATATTTCTAAAGATAATGTCTTCTTTTGTAACATCTGTGGCATTTGAAAAAAGGCATAATATAAAATTAAAAAATTATTCAAGTGTGCACCATTAAACAAATATGTCCAGCATTTCAGTCAATTCACATAAGTACTGTTCAGAAATATACAGCGGGTTAATTGACAAGTTCACATATAACTGATCAACATTTGCATTTGCCTTCTAACACTTTTTTTTTTTTGCTAAAGAACCCTTTTATATTATAATATATGTTTTCCTATCTACAATCTTTTACTTTCTTATGTGGTAAAAGCAACAAAATCTCTCGCCTTAAGTATGCTGAAAGCATTTTTGCATCATTTGTGATTACTTTATAAAACATTATGTTATGATGGTTTGCTACAGGGAAAAATTTGTGATAAAACCTGAAGCAACCAAGTTATACCTCGCCTAAGGGAATTAAGGGCTTCAATGAAACAACGGTCATCAAAATGGACACATCTTGGGCCAAATGAATAGTCTAATCTTACAAAGCAACAGAGACTAACACTGTCAACTAGGTGGCGGTTCTTACATTTCCCATATTTACTCACAATATCTTCCTAACAAAATTTACAAGTATGCATGAATAGGAATTATGTTATCACTGTTGCTCTATTTTTTTTTTTAAATCAGTATCAGACAATCCATTAGTTTCGGGACTTACCTCATCTCCAATGCCCATAAAATCTCATTTAAAGCCTACCTAATACCATAGCTTGTTTTGCTTACTCTGTACTCGCAAGTTATACAGCTACTGCATTGTTATCATTTTTTAATTTAATATTATTTATTGTATCAGTATGCTGCTGCTGAAGAATGTGAATTTCCCATTGGGATTAATAAAGTATCTATCTATCTATCTATCTATCTATCTATCTATCTATCTATCTATCTATCTATCTATCTATCTATCTATCTATCTACTGACGTTTTTTATTCTATACAATGAAGATTTTTTTTAAAGAATATTTTGCCAGGCCAGGCAGCAGTGAGTAGCGCTGTCATTTCATAGATTCACAGTCCTGGGTTTGACTCCCAGTTGGTGTCTGTGTGGAGTCTGCACATTCTATCTGGTTCCAGTTTTCTTCGAACATACCCAGAGATGTGCTAGTTAGGTTGATTAGCGAAGCAAAACCGGAGGCATGTGGGGTGTGCATGAGTGAGTCGTGACATGGACTGACACCCTGTCCAGTGCTGTTTCCTGCCAGGATAGGCTTCGACCCCCAGTAACTCTGAATTGAATTAAATGGATTTGGGAATGTTTGCAGAGCCACATTATACATAAAGACTCCTTGATGGATATAGTTGTCTGCAGAAGATATTTTTGATCAAATTTCTCTCTGGTGAATTACGAGAAAGCGGCAAGTAATAGGCTATGAATTCGGACTTGCTTTATGTTATTTTAGAGGAAATTACATGATCCTATATTTTCACTCTCTCTCTTAGAATCTAATTCTGTTCTAACTGAAAGGCAGCTTTATCAATTCAATCCAAAAACCTGCTTATAAATGTCTAGGCCAACTTGTCACAAAAACTACAAAGAGCCCCTGAAGACGGAGAACAATAAAACTCTACAGGGTACTTGGCAAAATTGACGGCAGTTGTAACTCCGATTTGTTCAGAGGGTTTCAGATGAAGTCTGCTCACTTCCTGCCATCGCCAAATCCTCCTGGCTGTCTAATAAAACATTGTGTAGTGCTGGGGGAAGCATTAATACTGTATAAGGCTGGTACAGATGCCGAGTTAATTAAAAGAACCTTGCACTTTCTGGTCTGAAATGCTGATGAGATCAACCAATTACAAAAAGTGCATGCTTTCAGGGAAATGCAACTGCTCAGGGGATATACTATTATATATTGGCACACAAACATGTATAGACTATGTGTATGTTTGTATTTTATGTATGTACACACACACGGATTTATGACACGGTAGTTTAAGAATTTCGTCTATTGGCAGTTAATCCTATAATATACTGTTTAATCATAGTAGACAAAGAATTGCAGGCACACCTAGGCTTCTAGAATTCTATTGAGTTTCCTCTCAGCTCCCTCCCATCTTTGCAGAAAAAAATAAAATAAAAATTAAGATTTCAGTGAAAGTTTCCGTAATATATAAAAAACGACTGTACAATCTATGTACACCTAATATTTGTTCCAACATTATAAGACAAGTTTAAGTTGACATGCTGGACCACTGCTGGTTGCAGGCGTAAGCATAATTAAGCAAAATACATACAAAATTGTAAATAACACAAAATTTTGGCCCATTTTTACAACTTAAAGGATTAAAAAATAAACAAAAGACTGATTACATGTGAAACAGTGCTAAATTGCATACAGTGTTCCTTTGCATAGCCAAATAAACTCTACTTAAGTGTTTTTGCAAAAGTAGGAATGAACATTTCTTGTGTTTTGTTTATTTTGGGTTTATTATTTTTTAAGTGCAGATTTTTCCTCAGTAACCAGTATGGCACTTTCAGACTCCATTTAAGGCAGTTGAAATCCAGGCAGGTAGCAGTGGAAAACACAGCAACCGATCTGAATTTGCTCCCAGTGACACCCAGGTAGTGAGTGAGTGGCTTTTTGTCTTAATAAAGGAGTGGTATCACTTGGCATGGTAAGTGTGTTGAGATCCACTGACTTGTCTTGCATCTGCTTTTGTCAACCAGCTATGTTAGTTGACTAGAGTCCTTATTTCTGCACTGAATTTAACAATGAAAAGCTTCTAAATCTTCCTCTTTTTCATTGTTTAATCATTTACTTTTTGTTGTACATCAACCACTTTTCTTCCAACATCTTTTTCTGCCCAGTGACCTGCTCGAGTTGCCATTCCTCCATGTCAACAAACTCCTGCAATTTGTGAAAAAGCATGAGAAGATTCAAGGCTGGTCTGGCAAGGCACTGTTCCCAGGGCTTTCATGTGGGTGCCTTCCCTTTACATACTGCACCTCCAAAAGGATTTGCTTTTCTCCATGTGCTAGCTTGCCTTCACAGTTCAGTAACATGGAGGGGATAGCTTGGGGGCACAGAATGTGCTGGCACCTGGGTCTTGAGACGTCGGATGTGACAACCATGGCAGAGGAGGTGTTCTTCGAGGGGGTAGCAGCGATGACCTTCTTCATCATTAAGCTGGAGACTACAGTCCTAAAAAAAAAAAACAAGAGCCGAATCATTTCAAAATACAGTATAGACTGAGAATGTTTTATAGTTGCAACAAATGTAAATAACAGTAAGTTAGTTAACTTTATTGTCATTCATACCATACAACAGTACAACGACGGATGCATAGCTGAACGAAATTGCGTTTCTCCAGGCTCAATGTGCAGACATAAAAGACAAGTGCACGCAAGACAACATACAGACATTATAAACATTTCACTTCTTACACAGAAAGTAGGTAAGACAGCACAGTACAGACAATAAATACAAAAGATATATATAAATGTAAGCCAGTTAGTGGGTGAAATAAAATATTCCACATCGTTTCACAGTGATTGTGTTATTAACTCTAGAAGAAAGCAGAGCCTAAACATGCAGGAAGCAATCCCGGGTTGTATAACAGTCCATGGTATGGAAACATGTGCAGGTAGAGATGGAGATTCCTGGTATTAGAGATGTACCATTTACACTTCAGATGGAAGAATCACATCCCAAGAGCTGTTATGACACTACCTTGGTCCTTAATTAATCCTGTGCCACCTAACTTTTGAAGCCACACTGGCTGGCAAGTAAGGGTTTGTGGCAACATGTCATGCTGAGTTTATTTTACTCCTTTCTGAAGCTATGACACCCTTAAAGTATCAACCAATAACTCAACACACATATCTTTCAAGCTGCTTATGCTTCTTTGACTGCACATAATATATACACTTGACCAGTCAAGCTTACAGTTTAAAATACACCGTATAGCACGTATCAGCATTTAAATGAAACTTAACGTGTCTCCTAATTGTAGATCACATTGTAAATGATGTTATGAGATTTTTTCAGGTAAGCCATTGATATTCACTAATCATGACACCAGAGACTGAAAATGTGCTGCATTTTGATTAGCACATGCAGGTAAAAATTTCACTGTACACGTAGCAATAATGGCCTATAAATCTACACCTGTCTGCTACTGTAGAGGTGGATGATGCTGGTTTTCCTCATGCTCACATATACAGCATTCCTGTATTAATATCTGCTCATAATGCTTAAATCTATATTCTGTGAAAACTACACTAGAATAATTTAGAAACAGGAGCCTAGCTTTATCTCATTTGAATTTGTCTAACTTAATTGGGCATACTATGATATCACTAGTATTATAAACACAACTAGATATACAGTAATCCCTCGCTATATCGCACTTCGCCTTTCGCGGCTTCACTCTATCGCGGATTTTATATGTAAGCATATTTAAATATATATCGCGGATTTTTTGCTGGTTCGCGGATTTCTGCGGACAATGGGTCTTTTAATTTCTGGTACATGCTTCCTCAGTTGGTTTGCCCAGTTGATTTCATACAAGGGACGCTATTGGCAGATGGCTGAGAAGCTACCCAACTTACTTTTCTCTCTCTCTTTTGCTCTGACATTCTCTGATCCTGACGTAGGGGGATTGAGCAGGGGGCTGTTCGCACACCTAGACGATACGGATGCTCGTCTAAAAATGCTGGAAGATTATCTTCACATTGCTCCCTTCTGTGCAGTTGCTTCCTGAAGCGACATGCTGCACGGTGCTTCGTATACGTAAAAGCTCGAAGGGCACGTATTGATTTTTGATTGTTTGTTTTTCTCTGTCTCTCTCTCTCTCTCTCTCTTTCTCTGCTCCTGACGGAGGGGGTGTGAGCTGCCGCCTTCAACAGCTTTGTGCCGCGGTGCTTCGCATACTTAAAAGCCAAACAGCCCTATTGATTTGTTTGCTTTCCTCTCTGTTTCCTTTGAAGAGGAAAATATGTTTGCATTCTTTTAATTGTGAGACGGAACTGTCATCTCTGTTTTGTCATGGAGCACAGTTTAAACTTTTGAAAAAGAGACAAATGTTTGTTTGCAGTGTTTGAATAAAGTTCCTGTCTCTCTACAACTTCCTGTGTTTCTGTGCAAATCTGTGACCCAAGCATGACAATATTAAAATAACCATATAAACATATGGTTTCTACTTCGCGGATTTTCACCTTTCGCGGGGGGTTCTGGAACGCAACTCCTGCGATGGAGGAGGGATTACTGTACAATTTGAAAGCTCTGGGGCTAAACTATGAAATCTGTCAAATATTTGTATTAGGAAGAGATCTTGCTATTAACCAACGGGGGTGAAAACCAAAACTGTCTAAGCAGTGCATTTACTGTAGAACACCTGTCATATTCACTTAGGCCTGTGCTGGCAGACAGAAAACCAGCTTATCGTAGTGAAACAACCTTTATTTGTGCAAAATCCAGTACTTTTGGGGTTCTACAGAATACACATGTGATGACTGAATTCTACCATTTCAAGCAGTAATAAAATAGTTTCAGACCTTATTCACCATTCAGTGTTTTTGGAACTGGAGCCTTTTAAAACCTGATGCTGCCCCATTAGTGACCATATGCAAGAATAACAAAAAGGAGCAATATTGAAGATGGATATTATTTTAAAGGCCAAACATAACTTCTGCACTTTGGACTCATTTCATTTTTAAACCAAACAATAAAGAAAACACAGAACACTCAAGAGGCTATTTGAGAGCATTGCTTCAAAAAGGCAGCAGTTAAATGCTCAAATAAGAGCAATTTGTGAATACATGCAAGACACAATCACCCCTATCCTTTGCCTCGCTTGATGTTTTCTGCTTCTTTGTTATCAGCCTCACCTTCTACATAGTTATGATTCACTTTGATAAGCTGTTTCAACTTGTAGCATTCTAATGATGTGTTATTTATAGTCTACTATTTGCAGTGAAGGTTTTGTTTAAATATAAATTTGCACTGATTGGCTAAATAAAAAAAAATGCACTGATTGTTTTAAATGGAAAAAAGGCACTTATAAATTCTGTGTATTCTATACGCTACAGTTAGTAATGAAGTGAATTATGAAGTGATTTAGTTGAAATAAAAAATTGTACTGTTTAAATAAAACCTCTCTTTATAATTAAAATTAAATTTTAAAAAAATTAATTGAAGCACTACATTATCCGCTTACCCCTCTTCACAATGCAAGTGTTTATCATCTGTATTTTTTTAAGCTACATAAATAAAGTAAAACCTATACTCATATTTAAAATGTGTCTTATAAAGTACACAAAGGGTTCAAACAAAAGAAGCAGAAACACAAATCAATAAAACTGCAATGACACAGGAAAATTGAGATTTAACACTAGAATCCCTGAAACCTACGAAAGAAACTCGGAATCCCAGCCCACTTTAAATCCCTTTGCACCTCTCCATCAGCATGTTTTGTTTTGTAAATATATTGATCAGCACAACCAGCAAGCAGCCTGCTATCCCACCCCTCCACCGCCGAAGCTCATCTCGGGCAAAATACCCTCCCAGCTCAAGTCTTCTTTATCTGCATGTGAGGTCCTTGAGTTGCATAGGGTAAATAATATATTGTTATTTGGAACACATGCATTTCACGTGTGTTCCATGTTTACAACAATCTGGGTAAGTGTAGGATGTCAGGAAATGCGAGAAACGCAAATACCTAAAATAGAAACTTTTTTCATGTTATAGTACTAGCAACAAAATTTTGACACAAAGTGTATAATGTGTGAAGACTGAAGTCCAAATATTAAATAAACACTTTCACGAAAGGTACACATACTGTATAACAAAACAAGTGCACTTTTATTCAAGAATATTAGCAAAGAAAAAGAAATCGGGTTAGGGTACGATGCGGCTAGGACCTCTTCGGTGGAGCAGCGGTAACAACTGCTGACTCATAATCAAGAGGTCCCAGAATCGAATCCGGGCACCCTCCGGAATTACCATTTTGAGAAGGAGCTGCTCTTTTTGTTACTATTTTACAATAAAAACATATTTGATTTGAGTCTGTAACAGCAAGTGTAAATTTATGGTGCTTGTACAGGTTTGCATTTTTTTTAAATTCAGTTTTATTCTCTCAGTCACGATCTGACACAGATGTTTTCAAATAAAGACATGCTATAACAGAGGTGAACTCAGATGAGGATGAGGGTTCTACATCGGATAAAGAACAGAAGCCCTCCATGCATGAAACAAACACTCACATATAAGAACAACGCAGCTGCACCAGGTGTAATGGCGAAAGATGGCACCGTTTGGATGCAGCAACAGGTCTGGCATTATCCTGCCAGTCAGTCTACCCCACGTGTCCTTCAAAGAAAAAGCAGGGTTTACAGAGCTTGCCAAGGTATCTTGCAAAGTTCTGTTTGTGATTATGTTTTGAGATGGTCTTTATATAAAAACATTTATATGTTACTTATATAAAAGCCAGATCGAATGTTATTTACCTTGATTTATTTACATATCTTCCTACAGCGTAAAGTCACAATAAATAAATCTAATAAATTCAGCCACAGTCTGTATTCTCAGTGTTTAGAGATAGGAGGCAGAAAATGATAGCTCTGCAGTAGGAATGTAGTGGACGACATTACAGGAAAAAAAGGAGTTAAAGAGGTTTGGGAAGTTGAAGGGAACATAACAGAGTGAATCATTCAAACAATAAATACCCCAAGTACCTGCTTATGGCGGATAGACAAATTCTTTCCTTCTTCTCTCTACTGTGTTTCACATTACTGCACACTAAATAAAATTACCCAATGAGGCCACTTTTCTGAGAACTGGCTACAAGTCTGTTCATCAAACTGTCTGAGATTGAAGAAGATCCCACTAGTAGTATCAGTCATAAATAGGATATGATTATAACTAGTGGGGTGTGGGGCCATAGGCCTCCTCTGCCATTTTACTGATGCGGAGGCATTATAAATAACAGTCAGATTGTAAGTCTAATAAATGGATGAGGATTTGAAATGGTAATGTCAGGTATAGAGGTAACTTCTCATTTCATATATGCTTTGATTAAACATTTGATTCTCATAAAACAGCATACTTATCCTAGATAATAGTCTAATTGGAACAGTAAAAATATATTCTAAATACAATCAGTATTTATTTCTCATAAGTAAGCTCAGACTATTTAAAGTGGACAAAAACCTTATGTCATCCTTTATTTGCAGTGTGGTCCACTCTGTCATCACAGTTAGATTCACTGCCTGGTTTAGTAGTCTGACAAATCAAAATTTTAAAAAGTTTTAGCAGATTTTCAAAGATGCAGCTAACATTTTTGGGGCTGATGTTGATGATTTGGTTAAGTGTGTGTCATAGGGCAATGATGAAAAAACTGGAAATCATCGCAGAACTTAACTTCAGTAGATCAGGGAGGATAGTTGCTTTAAAGACCCCCACAATTTTGCTCCAGAAATTCTTTTCTTCCCATTGCCATATGTCTTTTTAATAAAGAAAATGAAAGATAATAAAAATTCCATAAGCCTAGAGTTTTCCACAGGTATTATGTAACCAATTTAGGTTAAAAGACACCATCATACTTCTTGACTTTAAATATTTTACAGTGTTTGCATTTTTACATGTCTTGTCTCTGTTTGTTTGGTTAATTCTATTTCTGTCCATTATTGAAGACACCAGTGAGAAGACAATTTTTTTCTTTTGTAAACATGACTAAATAAAAATCCTGAACCGTACACCCGTGATTGCTTTTAAACTAAAGTAAGTTCTTTGTCTGAAAGTAGTGTCAGCAGCGGGGAACCACTAGAGGGCAGTAGCTCCATGATGTAGACCAGAGCAGATAGCCATTTCTGCAGTAAAAGGAATTACATGACTGGACTTTGGGCAAGATTAACTTTCTTTCTCTGAGGCCTCTAGGTCAGAAACATGGCTTTATACAACCAAAAATGGAGACTGGAAACTAGAAAGGCTAATTCAAGTGCCAAGCTCTTTAAATGGGTTTCCATGAGTACTGCAAACGCCACCAGCTGGATGCAGTATGGCAGCCTCTGGCAGTTTATTGTAGTTTAAAGCCAGGTGACTCATGTGACCAGACTGAGACTAATGGATGTGGAGTACAAAGAGATTTTTGGTGAAAACTTTATAGAGAAGATTGTCCAAAATACTACAGGATAAAATGAAAATAGAGAGGACATGCATTCTGGACCAAAAAAAAAAAAAAAAAAAAAAAAAAAAGGAAGAAACAAACAATCTATTAAGGGAGGCAGAATCTATTGCGATGAGAGAGAGGCAGAAAATGTGTATGGCTGACTCTTTTTTATTTGTGTTATTGTTTTTCCTTTGTATTTGTTTCACTTGTGTTGTTCTTTATATACTTTGCAAGAACAAATTAGATATGCCTACTAAAGAATGTATTTTGGAATAAAAAATTAGTTTATCCAAAGATGGATACTCTCAGATTGATTATTTTCAACACATTCCTTCACTTCTAAGGAGGTAAAGGAAAATGTGTTTTGTTAAAAACACCTCATGTTGAAGGGAGCCTAATTATCCAAGTGCTGAAAGGACAGATTCCAGGAGCTGAAGATGGGACGAAAGAGCTCCCCTGCACAGTCATTATGACAATTGAATCAGCTTGGAGGCAGACACTACAGTCGCCACAGATAATTACCAGCTAAGCAATACATCACATCACCACCACTCAGACACACATTTCAAATGCAAGAAACAAAACAAATGTGTCCCTTAAGAAAGAACCTGAGGATTTTTGAACAACTGAACCATAAAGCAGGCAGGTCAGAAATTTCTCAGCTTACAAGTGCATCAATCCCAAATGTAAAGTCGAGAAGAATTTTAATTGAAGCTCAAGGAAGTTTTGTAAAGTGTACTTTACTAAACAGCAACCATTAAAAAGGTCAGTTTTTAAAATTATGTATATAACTGTAATCATATGCTACCATCTGTCACCATAAACTATTTTATGGTTTGTTAACACTGCCTACTGCTGTCACTGGTTCAGCGTTTAGACATTTTAAAAAGCTTTTTTGGTTCTTTTAATGACGCATTCACCATAAACTGAGCACTCATGTGTGCAGATATTAAAAAGGCTTAATTTTCATCAGTTTTTTTTTTTTTGTTTGTTATTCCAAAATATTTTTACCTGCGTAGAATAATAAAAAGGGAAAATGAGCTGAAATTACACCAATATTAGGCTTGAAGTTTGCTTTTTCACCTCATATTTATTTGGTGAACTGGCAGTTGAACCGTACAAGTCAGCGTGATGATGTGATGGTGCTAGGAATGTCTTCAGTGAAATGATCAAGGAAGAAAACAAAGAATGACAGAAAAAAAAAAACTGGGTACAACACTCAACAATGTACTGCTCCAATCTGACATGAAAATATTAAAGGGTAACTTTGGTACTTTTCAGGTCAAGTTATTTCTTCACAATCTTTGTATATATTAATTTGCAATATAAAATTGTGTTATAAAGTGATGTTTTTTTTTAATAAATGCTGTGTTCTGAAATGAATAAACTTCATCCTGATTAGACTTAAGCGAATTGTTTGCTCTTCAATGGTTTGGCATCATATCCAGGTGTTGTTCCTGCCTTGCACCTGAGGCTCACTGGCATAGGCTGCAGCTGCCCTGTGACCCTGCCCTGGATAAGCAGGTCAGGAAGATAGATGACATCTTCTCAGTTCTTGTCATATGTCTGCATGCTACATGTGTGCACTCTCACTTTGAAGCACACGCATGGATTATCAATCCAGTGGTAGCAGGTAACATTTTTGACAAAGAAGTAAGCTTCCATATATTGAAAGAATACAAGTGATTATACGTGTGACTTTTTCAACTATTAATGCCAAGTTGTCTACAGAACACAGCGATTCACATCTGGACATCAACATTCAATAATGTCAATAATGGCACTCGGTGACTTTTCTGAGGTGAGTCCATGGCCATGGGGCTGAAAGGGTGTTGCACAGGTATATGAATGAGGTAGTTGGAGACTTGAAGCAAACTGCTGGTCCCCTTTTAAAGTGGCTTAAAATCACAACAATGGTTTACTTTTTTTTCTTTTTACGATCTTAAAGCAACATGGATATGGTGTTTTGCAATATGTGTGTAATCTCACGATGCAAGTCAATACTCAGTAACATTTTTGGCTTGAAAACTGGACATATTAGCACATTTTAAGGCTTTTCTTAATTATGGTACTCATAAGCTCCAATTACAAAATACAAGAGCAGGTTGATTATTTTTTTAAAACTTTATAAAATATGTTTCACTTTAGAATGCAATTTCACATGGCAAACTAATATATACCATGATTATGAAGAAACAACTTTTTTGAAGCTGAACTTTTAAAATTAATCCACACTGATGGAATTAAATGAGGCAAGTAGAATTTTATATTGAAAATAAATTTAAAATACATACTGTACACAGCAGAAACAAAAAAGGTGAATTAGTTACATTGACTTTTTTGGAGGAATAATGATATAAATATTCATTATATAAATTATTGACCTGTTTGATTTACTGATTACTATTAACCTCTTTAGCTTTACATTTGTTTCACAAAAAAAAAAATGAAAAAAGAGTTGCTTATTTTGGCTTGAAAAATGACATTTTTATTAACTTTCATCTTTCTCCTGTAAAGCACGAAAAACACTAAAAGTACAAGAAGTATAGAAAGTATAATAATACAAGTGCTACTTTTGGATCCCCATAATCTCTTTCGGTTCCATTGACCATTTCAATTTCACTGCCTGAAGACCGACTCAATTTGTCATCACAGCTGATAAGGGGTGTTTCTTATGAGATGCCATTATGAGGCTAGGAGAAGATGCTTCTACACCATTGTCTGGGTAACGCTCAGGCCTGACACTTATGCAAGACATGCCTATAATGTTGCCGAGTAAAGCCTGGCACTAATGCCGTTGGCATATTTTACATCCCGAGTAAACCTTGGGTGTTATGCAAGACGAATCTATACCATTGTGGGACTAATGCTTTTAACACTGTTTTTACAGCCTGAGTGACGCTCGAGTCTAATGCTATGGAGGTTAAAGGCAGAATCGTTTGATAGAGTAGAAAAATTGACACTTCCAATAACATGAGCACAAGTGAAAATTTCTTCATAGTTTATATATTTTTTATGGTTATTAATTTGTGTATTTTGTGGATTGGGATTATATAAAACTAAATCTGTAGTCTTACGACTAAATATTTCTTTGTCTACAATATTTTTGGTAAAATGTCTTCTTTCTCCATTAGCTGGATGTAATGCATAGGCATGATGGTAAATCACATCATTATTCCTAAAACAATACATGCCAATACCTGGTGGAGATGAGACCATGGCACCCATACATGCAAATGCTAAGCAGATATTGATTGATCTTATATTTTCTACAAAATATTTTGAACTTGTATGGAGTCATTAACTGCCAGATGTAATTCTCTGTTCTTCTTGTTGCCTTTGTTCATTGCCGCCCTTGCATCCCTGTTTCTGTATGCTTCTTGCAGTCTCTGCTGATTTGACACTCTAGCTTGTCTTTCTTTTTCTCATTCTGCTCTTCATTTTTTAACTTCTTTTTCATGTTCTAATTGCTCCTCAACAGAAAAAATAATTAATTTTAGGATTTATTAATTTCCAAGGGGGTTAATCCAAAGTAACTACTTTTTAAAAGATACTGTTGTGGATGTTGAATGACCACTGCAATGTTACATCGGTGGAAGGATGGATGCCATGCAGTTTACCATGTTACTGCCAAAGACACATATGAATGCCAGACAGTTTACTATGCTGTGCTTGGGCACAACCAGATGCTTGACAGTTTTGTACGTTATGCCTGGCCACAGATGGAAGCCGGATGGAGAGACACCAGACATTTTATTTTATATTAAAAAAAAAAAGAAAAAAAAAAGCATAGTGGTTACAAGTATTGTGTGTCAAATGAAGTAACATAAGTTCAGTCCATATGTATAGGTTTTTTTTAAATCTTTAGTGCCAGTGATAAACTTTGTTTTAACTTAAACATGTAAAGTGATTGAGTAAAGTTACTACATTTCTGAGAAATATAATTGTGCAGTTCTAATAAGACACTTTAAACTAAGAATATTTAATGTATTAATAACATTTATAATGGTTAGTACTATGTTACACTTGGGCAAGGATGGACAGTGGACGATTTAGTATGCTATGCCAGCCCCTTACAGATGCCGAATATTTTGTTGTTTAACATGAAGAGACACATTCTTTCATATGTACTCTCAGACAGCTTATTTTAACTTATATATTTTACTCTATTACTCAATTTGATAGTTGTCCCTGTGGATAAAACAATACATCTTCAATACAAGTCATTAAAACTTCATCATAGATGTGCACATGGGTGAGTACTGGTTGCTGATTAGCAGCTTGTGTGAAACTCTTGTCTCCTTCTACTTTTAAGTCATAATACAGTAGATTTTTGGGACCGTAAAAGTAAAAAAAACAATGAAAGAAAACAATAGACATTTTTCTACAACTTAATAAAAAAATTTTAAAAAGTAAAGGTGACCTCTATGTGCGCATACAGTTAAAAAAATGAGTTTCCAGTATTTATGTTACACTAAATAAAACAACCTCACAGTTATATTATGTACAAATTAAAATGCTGATACTAGCAAAATTCCACAAAGATCTGCTATGCATAATGGTCAATAACATTGTGGCCGATAGTTTTAGCTTGAGACTTAAACATAGATTGTAACTGTCTTTTGGGTATTTCTTTCAACAATTTTATTCATTTCAGTTTAACTCTTTTGTCATTTTATCTAACAGTATAACAAAAAGCATTATTGCAACTCTCACCAATTTGGATAAGAATCTTAATATACTCAACATTTAAGCTAAAGTGCAGACAATAGACAATACACCAAATAAAGTAGAAAATATTACCAGATTGCATAAATAGCAAATGTTGCCGATACATTATGTACAATATGCAAAAGTACCATGCTATAACACAGAATACAACAATATGCCAGCAGTAGTTAATGGATACAAATGTTTTACTTAAGAAATACTAGGGGGTTCCACCTCCTGCTTGCTTTGCTTGTCCAACCTCAGGTTTGGTTTACCGGATATAGAATTTAAATTTTTATGGGAATTGTTACATATGCATTTTTTTCACTTTTACTTTAAAACTTTTGTAAAATCAATACCTGTCCTTTATTTCCGGCCCTGGGCATGGTTAAATCTGTTTCTCGCAGGACGTATAATGCTGCTTGTGTTATGAAGGGGGGGGCGGCTGAACGCACGCTAAGGAGATGCCATCGGATCATCTACTGTCTTTCTGCTGCTGGCAAGCTGCACGTTCTTTTTGTTGCGCTGCACGTCAATCATTCAAAAGCCGCTCGTGTTGTGAAGGGGGGGCAGAACGCACGCTAAGGAGTTGCAGTTGGATCATCTGCTGACTTGTTTCTGCTGGCGAGCTGCGTTTTCTGCTTGTCGCGCTTTGCATCGATCATTTCAAAGCCTGTACAGCAGCTGTCCTTTTGCCACCTCGTGTCTCTGCTGCTCGCGTTGTGACAGGGTTTGAACGGACGCTAAGGAGAACTGTTTGGATCATCTGCTGGCTTCCTGCTGCTGGCACGCTGTGTGTTCTGCTTGTCGTTTGTCGTCGTTTTAAGAGCTGGGAGCACATGATGTCGGTCTGCCAAAAGCATTCCAACAACTGCTTGGTTAGATGTTTGTGAACTTGTTTTAAATGTGGTCTCACTGCCTTGTCTTGTGTGATGTTAAAGTGTCTCTCGTGGAACGTCAAATTGTCTTCCAAGAAGATCATGTCTTGTCTCCCTAGTCTCCCTCCCAGGATTTTTTTTTATAATACAGAGATGGATTGTATATTTAGCTTTAACTAACAATTAACAACAGTTCATCAATCTTTGTGATTTTTGCTTCAGTTGAGTTGAAATCGGCGGTCTAACAATGATTTTCTTGGTCTTTCAGGTGTCACTTCAGCCACAGGCCTAGTAAGTTCTCCTAGTCATTGAACAGAGCTGCTCATTAGTTGGATGAAGTGGAATCCTTAAGTATGAAAGGTCTCCATGCAGACATTCAGTAAACTGATGGGTCTACAGTAGTTTTGCCCTCCCCATTTTTCTCGGATGGGTTTATAGCAGACAACTTTTGCAAGAGGAACTGCAACAATTAAACTGTACAATTAAAAAATAAATAAATAAAACTACCACAGTGCTGTGGTGAACGCACATTTTTTTGTTGCTAAGTGGTAACATCAAATGTATATATACAAGATGAATTTACCAGAACCTAGGAAGCTTTATGAAAGGAGGTCAGAATCTCTAAGTCCCTACTAACAGAAATAAAGAGAGACAGAGAGAGATAGAAAAAGAAATAGGGGGTCAGGTAAGAAATGACAAGAGGGAACAGAATGTGGCTGTGAAAAACCAAATAGAGCCAGAAGAAAACATATTAAAGCATGCTGTTCCGCCCCCTCTCACACTACTCAACAGCATTGTGTCTGCTGTGGAAAACTTTAGGTTTCTGGGATCCACAATTTCCCAGGACCTAAAGTGGGAACTAAACATAAACACAATTGTTAAAAAGGCCCAGCAGAGGTTGTACTTCCTGCGCCAGCTCAGGAAGTTCAACCTGCCTCAAGAGCTGCTCATCCAATTTTACTCTGCAGTAATCCAGTCTGTTCTCTGTTCATCTATCACAGTCTGGTTTGGCTCAGCCACAAAACAGGACAGGAACAGACTTCAACGGACAGTCAGGATTGCAGAAAAAATCATTGGTATTGATCTGCCCTCCATTCAAGACTTATACAGATCTCGAGTCAGGAAACGGGCAGAAAACATCATTGCAGACCCATCACACCCTGGTTACAACCTTTTTCAACTTCTTCCCTCTGGTAGGCGCTACAGAGCACTGAACGCCAAAACTACCAGACATGTGAACAGTTTCTTTCCTCAGGCCATCACTCTCATGAACACTTAAGTCAATCTCACAGAATCAGGGACAATACTAGGTTAAACCGGAGTCCAATTCCTTGTATGCGTACATATACTTGGCCAATAAAGCTGATTCTGATTCCTCTCATAGAGCTGGGGTGCTGCTTTGAAGCCTAGTCTTTAAAAGAACTGAAGACTCAGGGTGCAGGGACACCAAGGGCCACTAGGGGGAGGGCTAGTCTGGCATTGCTGAAGCAAATAGAAGGCTGCTGTGACCACAAAAGTGATGCTAGGCATTGATCAGAAGTGACACAGGATGGAGTATTTAAAAATGATCATTTTCCTGTTTATCTGTCCTTTATGTTTTGATTTTTGTCTCCCTTCTCTCAGTACTTTTGTTAGTATAGGCACAGTTTTTATGTTCCCTTTTCACCCTTGGCGAGGGATGAAGTAGTCTCAGTCTGCTCAAATCAGATCATGGAACTAAAGTAGTAAGCATGACTTCCTCCACCCAGTTATTTCAAGAAACTTGCAGCACCCAGACCAAGCTTTTCACCTGAAGAAGCAATCAAGATGGAAGTTTAATAGTGTCTTTCTGAAAGTAGAGACAACACAAATTTTCCTGAATGATGTAAACACACAACTTCCTAGAGTGGCCAACCACTTCCTCAGAAAGTCCTTAGCACCGGAGTTAGGGCTCTAACTGTCACAGGGTCGCAATGAAATCGGAGTTAGTAATAATAATAATGATAATACATTTTATTTATACAAGGCGCCTTTCTGAGAACTCAAGGACACCGAACAAAAAATAAATAAATAAATAAAAGACACATTATAAACAACTTAAAACATCAGAAAATATAAAAAATAAAATCAAACAAAGCCAATTAAATCATAAAGAAAAAGAAAAAGCTCTTAAACTTAACAGATAAAAACACACCTTTTTCCTATTATCTTATGACTGATATAGAGCTTGGGCCGTTAATAAAAAATATCAATACATACATACACCATGACCTAATTCATAAAACTAGTGCAGGTGGCCAAGCCTTTAGCAAAAGGGTCTCAGACCTATGGAATTAACTGCTTGCTTATACCAGGAATACACCCATGAGTCTCATCATTTAAGTCCAGGTTGACTACTAAATCCTATTGTACCCTGGTTAGAATCGATTAGGCTGTTCATACTACTATTTTTAGTAATTTCCTTACCAATTAAGCCTTACAAATCATTTATGAACTGTTGCTGCACAATCCAATCTTTTGTTTCTCTTCCTGTTGTTCTAATGTTTCACTTGGTACCACTACTAAATTGCCAAACTGTCTATCATGCATTGCAGCAAAGCACAAAGGATTTATAAGGTAACCATGAGAAAAAAAATGTGGTCGAAAGACAGAAATGGGCCAAAACCAAATCACAAGACAAGAATTAGAGTTGAAAATATCAAAACAACATATCAGTCAGCAGATCATTACACAAATGAAAAGGATTAACTTTTATTAATTAGAATCCAACTCAGATATAGGAATTACAGTGCAATGAACTTTTTTCCCCATCGCATTGTGGTTGACGGTAGGATACGTTCCCAACAACAGGTGCTAAAAAAATGATGGTGGATAAATTCCAAAATATTTCACAATGAAAAAAACTATGCTCTGAAGCGAAAAGCTATTGTAATTATTGAATTCCCATGCGTAGAAAATCCCGAAATCAACTGCAAATTCTTACCCAAAGCGTCAGGAAAAGTTGGTAAAAATTAACTACAAAATATCCAACAATTAGACTTTTCATCATGTAGTTATGACACTGTAGACTGTATCTCCCACCAAAAGATCTTTTTTTGTTATTCTTTTCAAGTGCTGTTGTGAGCTACCGCATGCAGTGCACTTGCATTTTAATTTTGCTTATTATGTGAATAAAAATGTTTTATTAGTGCTAAAAACATTTTGTGAATGGTGCAGTTTTGAACCTGGTACTTAAAAGAAAAATTTCTCCAGTACACAGTAGGAAGTCTTTGTTTATAATTCAGTATCCCCTTGTCTTCATGTATATAGGAAATGGGGTCGGTGTGCATGCAGGGCTTACTGTGCTGCAAATAGCTGCTCAATTCAATTTGATTGCAATTTGGACCTGCTCTGTCAGTTTGTCTTAGTATTTCTGGGGGTTATTCTCCAGCTTCTTAAAGACATTTTGTTTAGTTTTCTTCCATCACTTGTGTCAAGCTGGAGTTGTTTTCCACTTGTCTGTTGCCTCTAAAGCCCAGACATTTTTGTATACATGAACTTTTTTGCCTGTCTGACTTTTTACAAAGACAGTTTTGTGTCTAAATGATTGGTGTAGAGGGTCCCCACTTTTTTGCAAATACAATGCTAATTATTTGAGACAATCTCCCATTATCTATATATATAATTCACTAAGCCGGGAGACAAGTAGCCACCCATGGAAAGCACGCCGGAAGGGGCGTGGATTCACTAAAACGCCGACAAGTAAGACGCCAATGGCGCACGCAGGAAGGAGCCACGCCCACCAACTCTTAGACCATTGGATACAACGAAAAAAATCACAGAGCCACGCCCACCAACTCGGACGCGACGCCTTGGAAAACATGCCGTCATTTCTGTTTGTTTGTGCCACAGTCCACTTGCTGCTCTGAGCCACGTTGACTTTTCATTAGTCAACCTCAGTGGAACCTTGGTTCACACAGAGGCTGCGCCAGAGAGAGACAGAGGCACACACAGGCAGCGCATGAGAGAGCCGCGCAATCCTTTAAAACTGAAGTTAAAACACAATGAAGGAAGCAGTCTTTAAAAACCAATAAGCCCTGTGCCTCTTTTTCATTAGCATCTCACCTGCTTCAGGCCCTGTGACAGTCGAGACGCTCTCTCTGCAGCTGACCTTCTCTGTGCCTGACTCCACTACTGTCAGTCGCCTGATTAAAAATAGCCTTTTGAAGGGGAGCTATGGACCCGCTATACCACAGGAACACATTGCCTTCGAGCCTGCTCTCGCTCACTCTAACGTGCCGGCTTTCTCTCTCTCTCCTCACTCGCTCACACACTGCACAGGGGAGAAATGCCCGCAGCACGAGTCTACCCGGAAACCGTTTCAGCCACACTTCCACGCCCCTTGCTACACTGTGAGTGCGATGATTATTTATTTAAAAATGGGCTTTTGAAGGGGAGCTGTGGACCCGCTATACCACAGGATCACCTGTGACATTGCCTTCACATTGTTTTCCTTTTATTTATGATCCTGTTGAGCAGATCAGACACCCAGGCAAACAACACTGAATAATCAATAGCTGCAACCAATTTGCCCGCCCCAACTCCTCACCTGAGTCGGTTTCGTCTGTGTTCAGCAGTGTTTCCCAAACTCTGTCCTGGTGAACCCCTGTGGATTCAGGGTTTTGTTCCAACCAGATTCCTAATCATTAATGCCAGTGAAACTCATCCGGGATAAGTCGGTTTTTCAAACGCAGCCGTGTAGCAGATTAGTCTAGGAGGATGTAATAATCCGAGATGAATGCGCGCCTTCGCGCTGAGTGGAAACACAATGTATATTGCTGCAACAAAATGATGAAAGAACAAGCGCATTTTTTTCACACAAGACGAGTGGGTGGTTGTTAGTTAGTTAACACGTGTGCATTGTACTTACTGAAAGCAGCGTTACGGATTTTGTAAATGTTCATTTTTTCCCCTCTGCTTAAAAAACATTGAAAAAGCGGCGCGGATTGGTTTGCAGCGTGTAAAACAGTTTGTTTGTCGCGGATAATTTGCTATCCACACAGGGAGGAACCGGGAAGCGAACCCACAATCTTCCACTGTCTCCTTACTGCAAAGCAGCCGTACTACAACAGCGCCACAAGGCAGTTAAAGAATGCACCGGGCCACATGTTCATTTTTTCCCCTGTGCTTAAAAGACATTAAAAAACTGTTTCTCAACTGTGACTCCGGAACAACTCAGTACGCGAAAAGCGGCCAGAACCGCAAACAACAATGAAAACTCTACGTGACTCACAGGTAGTGATGGGCCGCTCGATACTCAGGTTTTGACACTGTGTCGAGCTTTCGAAGCACTGCAGATTTTAATACTTGATCGAATAATGACATCTGTGATTTAAGGATTTCACATTTTCTTTCTCAGATGTGCTTACCTATATCATGGCAAAGTACAGGGATAAACCTTTATTTTCTGTCTACTCCGTTTTAATTAAGACAGACCAAAGAAAACATTTAAGGCTATTAAATGTGATCTCAAGAAATGATCAGGGTTATAATACTAATAACAGGAGCGATTATAATGATACAGTGCAAATGTAAATACTAATTGAAAGAGCCGGGAATGCATGAGGTGAGGCGTCTTATTTTGTTTAACTCTTGCTATCGTATAGTGCATTCGGCCTGTCGGCGTTAGTTATATTTAGATTTTTTAGACATCACACACTACAAGCTGCTGACGAACCCTTCTCTTCGTTGTCAGTCTGTAGCTACGAAAAAATAAAAGCAATACGACTTTTAACAGATGTCATTGAAGTGTATCATAAGTTTCTGTAACGTTAATGAAAATGGCCAGGAGGTGTCACGAGAGAGGTGAGTGTCAAATGCTTCAAAGCTTCGATACGATTTCCAACACAATTGCTTCAAACGTGTTAATGCTTCGTGAGGCTTCACTCCGCCCATCACTACTCACAGGTTACTGAACGAGAAATCAGCAGACTAGCATGACGGATGGGGCGTAATGGGCGTCCTTCCCCTCTCCTCTGGATTTTTCAAATGTTAATTTTTTCCCTGTGCTTAAAAATCATTAAAAAAGTGGCCTGATTATGCGGTGTATGGTACGCCGCGGGTTGGCTAGTATAACTTTATTTTTGCTTGGAAATTGGTCACTGACTTTGACAAACAGATATGCAGTATTTCAAGAGAAAACATTTAAGAATCTTTTTTTTTTGTGGTTAGCACCCCAAGGGGAAATTTATTCATAATTTTTTGATTATCTGCTTTAAGGACAGACTGGAATCCAATCAACAAACTATATTAATAATCATTACTCTACTGTATAGTGTTCACATAAGTAAAAATAGCAATGAGGAATGAATGATAAAATGTAAATATCCAAATTAAATTGACGGTACTATACAGTAAAATACCACTAATGAACACAAATGGAACTAATCACACAAATGTGACGCTGCTTATACAGGATGAGAAGCTGTACAAATAATACTTTGGTCCAGTTCTAAAGGTTTTTTTTTTTCACTCCAAGACCTGATGGAAGAAAACTCTGATAATTCTAATAATCATGGTCATCACTACTTTCTCTTTGAACTACACTACAGTCCACCTCAACACCACTAGCCAGAAAAAGTAAGACTCTTCGTCTTATCAAGGTAAGAAACATTGTTACCTTAACTATCTTTAGTTAACTCTAATCTGTTGCATGTTGGTTTGACATGCAAGCAGGAATTTCACTCTGCTCTGTGCACAGTGCTCCTGGGTACTACTACTGTTTTATTTTTTAATGGAAGAATTTTCTGGTGGATTGTACTGCATTATCTCTGATTTGTAGGTCAAAAAGTTGTATCAAGGGAAAATTAATGACTTCTGACAACCGAAATGTATTTCTTTTTCTGTGAAATTTCCGTAAGTCACACTTTTTTTTGTCATATACTAATGTTGTATAGTGCGAAGGCGCTATGTTAAAAATGTATTTTAAGGCTAGTTATAAAAATTTTTTCTTCCATTTAATCCACTGAAATAAAGAGCAATATGATTAATCGCGGAGTATGGTTAATGAACAGTTTGCAAAAATTTCTGGATTTTTCAAAGTGCCTCTTAATGCAATGAAATATTAAAAGCAAAACCAACAGCTCTTCTGCTTCAGTATAGACTGGACTTCACTTGAGTATGCAGTACTATTTATTTCATGTTATTCTGGTTTAAAAGAATTTGATGGCTGTGTTGTCCGTGAGAAATATGTCATATCAGAGTAAGTATTGTGCTATACATAATGTGGAATAATGGAATATATATATAATATAATGGAAATTCTCACTGTTTAACACAACACTGATGCATGCTGCAGCTGTAAATTTTAAAATCAACAGTTTGAGTGTATATGTTAAAGCAGAAAAATGTAATATATGCCTACATGTATTTAATGATAGCAGAAGAGTTTGAATTATATGCATATAACAAAAATAAGTCAGAATGATTGAAAACCAAAATTAATTAGAACAACAATGTTAAATCAAACATTTTTACCGACTCTGACTTCAATAACCCAGTAACTGCATCAGACTGACTCCAAAGCTCCACATTTCTGTCCAATCTGCAGTACTCAAATAAGTAAACACAAAGACAGCAGTGTAAAATTTCTCTAAAACATGCAGTAATAGTTTTGGGAAATGAGAAAATAATGTCATGAAAGAAAGGCAAATGCTTAGGGAATGGCTGTCTAACCAGTGCTTGTTCTCAGATTTCGGAGAATAGTTGGATGTTACATCCTATGTCCTTGATTTTTAAAGAGTTTTTGTTTTTCTTATGACTAAACAGCAATGATAAAGGTTTATTACTATAAGAAAAATGAAAGTTAATGTGATATGAATGAATATAATGTGATAATATAACATGCTGAAAGTACTGTATATTATATGAATCATTGAGTGTTTTTAATCTGTTTCTTTATACCCATTTTTTAAACTACCAGTGAGTCAGATCTTCACAGAATTTTTACACTACATTTTTAAAAAGATCTTTTATATAGGTGGAAATGTCTTGTGGGATTAAAGCAACACAATTTAATGCATATGCATTTCCCTGCTTCAAAATGTATATTTCTATGTTCCTGTATATTTATACTTTATGACACTGATGCTTTTAATATTTAAGCAATAGGGTGAGAGCTGGTCACCTGATTTTTGCTGTTAACTGTATATACAGTAGGCGTGAAATGATTTTTAACTAAGTGACAGCAGAACTGTCAATATTTTAAATTCTGCAGCATTTTCATGAGGATGGTTGAGGTATATATAAGGTAAGAGAAGAAACAATTTCAGCTGCTGGTGTATAGGCTAAGGAATAAGGTGTGCATCTGACAGCTGAGCCCAAATGGCAGTCTGACAGACTGCCATTACCACAGCTTAATGTGCCAGGTGCTCTGACAATGTCATCTCCCTCCAAAAAAGTCAGCAACCTTTGTGTTTCACTTTACAACGATCCCCCTAAAAGTGAAAATATTTTATTCTATTTATAAGAATACCAGAAACATTCATCCAAAAAGAAAACAAAAATGAATTTTAAAATAAGAATTTCAGGCATTTTGGGGAGTTTCTGATGAATGAATAAGGTACAGATTTTACAGTGCAACTTACACAGCTGATAACATGAAATTAAGCCCTGAGGACGTCCAAGGCCACAGAAAGTCATCCAAGACATTTTAAGTGGTAACCAGTTAACCTGATTTAAACACAGACAATGACATTTAAATAGGACATTGTTAACCTATTGTCAAGGCACTGGTGAAATAAACACCCTTGGCCACAACCAAAGAAGCCATTTCTATATTTGTCAAAGCATGTTTTCAGTTGTTTTAATACAGTAAGGCAAATACATGATTCAATATGATGACATAATTGGTTTCTTTTGGGAATATGAGAAGACAAACTTCAAAGGATTCTTAGATACTACAAAAAAATCAGTTTTTAAATCTCTTGCAAAACACCAATATTTCAATGTATAATATGCTATGTAGAATAAGATAAAAAGAGATGCTGTCTGCGATGGAAAATTTATAAAGAAATTAATTTAAAAAAATGAAGTAAAATTCAAATTTTATAAACATCCATTAATCAAATGATAATATGTGTAGAGAAATTTTAAAAAAAGAAGAAACAAAAAAAAAAAAAAAAAAATTAGATTAATCTAAACGCACTAAGCGTATCCAGACTTTTTGTGGAAAAAAAGAACATTAGAGTCAACTCTCAAGAGCAAGCACTTTACTGTACCTCACAGTGATAGCACTCCACATGATAGTCTCTGTCCATTGAAACCACTCGTATCGTCTCTTCAGAGCCCTGTAAGGAAAAGGAGAAAAGTTACAGACATTATTTAAAAAAAAAACAAAAACAAAATCTGTTTTCTTAAAGCAAAGGGCTTATTAGAAATTGATACATACCTTAAATGATACCTAGTATGATCTCCATTTAACAACACTGCATAGAGGTAATTACATACAACAAGGTACCATGTTTGGATTTTTTTGCATACAAAATATGTAATGGAACATCTGCAAAGCTTAATCCTAATCTGTGTCATGGGGGTCAGAGCTTATTCCAGCAACATCAGATTCAGGAAAGGGAAACCAACTCTAAGTAGGATGTATATCCAGTTCAAAAAGCGTATCCCCACACTCACACAGCACCAAGTTAGAATAACCAAATAATTTAAAATGTGTATCTTTGGGATGTGGAAGTAACACTAATGTACTCAGAGAAAAAAAAAACACAAGACACACAGGGAGAATATACAAACATTAAGAAAAGGAGTTTTATGAATACTTGCAAACTTTATTTTTTTTTACCCTTAAAAAAATGTATATACAGTGCATGTAAAAAAGGAATAATTTTGAAGAAACCCAATAATTTTGGCAGCATAAAGACAACATAGAAAATCAAGTGTTACTGTTTAGAAAAATCCGCTTTGACAGTAATTGAATTTGAATTCATGTATAGTTTGTTTTTCTTTTCTACTAAAGGCTATTGATTAGAAAGGAAACATCTTCATTTATGAGTCAAAAATTGCAAAGTACATCATTTAAAGAAACTCTGGTGTCTTAAATGGCAGTTATGAAGTATTGTCACACACACACACGCTTGGGGAGCAGCTGATGGGCTCAACGACGCGGAACAACACAAAGAAAGTTGGTTTTGTACAAGGCACTAACGTCTCTCTCTCTCTCTCATTCATCTGTTAAACCCACCACTTTCGACCTTACCTGACCACTGCACTTCCGGATTTTTCATTCCACGTCATCACCGCTCGACCTTCTTCCCAGCATTCCCTCTGTGTTCAATTTCCTGTCAGTCTCTCTATATAAACGTCATTCATGCACTGCAATTTTGTCCGTTGTGTGATTCATTATTACACTGAATGCATAAGCCAGGGAAGGCTATTCTGGACCTTACAGTGTATGGGGCTCAAACACCAAACCTTTATGAGTGTGTTGTCCACTTCTTTTCACAGTATATATCCCTGAGGTGCCATTTATGATTACCAGTATCTTCACAGATAAATTAACTGTGCTGAAACATTTTAATGAATCCTATATGTCGGGACACTGACACTCTTATCATTTCAACAACCTCAAACACGAAAAATCCAATTCAGGGTCGAGAAGCTACAGCCTTTCCCAGCAGTTTTGGGCCACAAAACAGAAAACAGGTTTGAAGAGCATGCCAGTTCATTGTAAGGACTACTGAAATACACACACTCTCAAAGGGCAAATTTGGAATCACCAGTTAACCTGAACAGCATGTAATTGGGGATGCGGTAAGAAAACCCATACAGTACAAATGGGCAAGGTGCATAAGGCAATGATTGGGCATGGGAGCTGAACACTGGAACAGTGATGAAGCAGTGCTAACCACTACGCAAGATGTAAAATTCATAATTTTATGCTAGAAAACAATACATTTTGGATAATTCTGCAGTGTGCTTTTATGTATTTAACAGACCCATTAATATACTTGGGAAAGGGTTTAATATACTTCTTAAATGATCATTTAACTATCTCAATGTACAAACTTCAATAAACCACATAACTTATCTTGTGCTGTATATGAATAAGGGAATGAGGAAGCATATGATAGATAATGAGTGAGTCTAACAGAAAGATCAAAATGGAGGAAACATGGGTGCAAGAAACAGGCACAGAAAAATAGAAATACTGTAGACCAAATGCATGCATGAAAATGTGAGAGGCAGAGACAAAGACCAAGTGAGAAGAACAGAGATGGAGCTAGTGCATAGAAAACGTGACTGAAGGCTGGAGTGAACATAAAAGTCAGCACAAGTGTGAGCAGCTGAGAGAGAAAGGGAACTGAAGCATTACTGCCAGACAATCCACTAATTCTTAGCTGGTTTTCTCCTTGTAAAATAATACATATATAGTTATAAATGCTTAACAACAATGAAATCACTAGCTAATCGATTTTGACCATCTTTATCTGGTACATTACCTGTGCAGGTAGGATAGGCTGG
The DNA here is from genome assembly GCF_900747795.2 of Erpetoichthys calabaricus. Taxonomy (NCBI): domain Eukaryota; kingdom Metazoa; phylum Chordata; class Cladistia; order Polypteriformes; family Polypteridae; genus Erpetoichthys; species Erpetoichthys calabaricus. The sequence continues at coordinate 118,655,002 of NC_041402.2, forward strand.
TGACACGAAGCACATTTAGGAGCAAATACTCTGAAAAACAAAAATCATAATTCTCAAAATTTAGTTAAAACATACATCTCAAAAACCATAGCACAACATAAATGTTGAATATGCATTACTGAAGGTTCACCATTTCATGAGAAAGGCTTTCTTTTTCTGATGTGCAGACACCCTTATTTATCCAACACCCCTCAAAAATCCTCTTTAAACTGGTTTATCAAACTCACTCTAACCATGAGGATTACAAATCACTTCTGTAACAAATGTTTAATTTCATACATTTATTTTTTTACAGAAGCCATACCTCATATAGCCAGGCTCAAGACCCTTGTACTGTAACATTAGAATGAAAAGACATCCGCTACTGTAGTACTATATTCTTGATATACCCTTTGGTTTGAGAGGAGGATGATAGCAATATTTCTGCAGGACATTTCATGCTTTGAATGCAGTTCAATGTGTTTACAAAATTATAGTAACAATTACCTCAATCTATATTATATATATCATCATATACACAGTTGTATGTGCATACAGTGTATTTACCATTTTGGGTTATTTCAAGAGTAAAAGGGGTCAAACTGCAGTTAACTATTTTAAAGTAAGTGATTCAAAACCAAAAAAAGAGATGAGCCAGCAACGCTAACTGTAGCCTTACGTGTGGTAGTCCTTGACACAGTAGATATTATTGTCAACGTCAACTGTAAAAGGGACTCCGTCTAAGCAGTCATTGCAGACTACACAGCGAAAGCAGCCGGGATGGTAGGACTTGCCCAAAGCTTGCAGGATCTGTGGACACAACATTCTATGAATAAATGTTTCATCAAACTTGATTGGCTCACTCTACACATCACACTCTAAGAAAGGCTACAAAAACTGCAAAAGTTAAATTTAAAACAGTTTCTGACAAATATCTGGAAGAAACCAAAATATTCAAGGATTAATAAATTTATAATACACAGGAATCCCTAAACTTAATCTCAAAGGAACAAAAGTGAAAGGTAGCAAAATTTAAAACTATAATTTATTTGACAAATAACACAACTTATAAAATCAGGATGCATTAAAAAGTTTAGCTTTTTTTGTTTAAATACAGCTCAAGCACTGGTGTTATAAATTAATTGCTCAAGGTCACACAATGAATATGATGCTGGGGCTGAAAGTTTAAAATGGTTTCAAGTGTAGTACAGCCAATTGACAGTTTGCTATGCACCAGGAAATTGAAATCTGCCTGCTATTTACTGCCAGCATTTAAATCGAGTTGGGACTTTTACAGTCAGCAAAGAAACACAAAACTTACAAGCTATATTGCCATGTGTTCATACAAAGATCCCTTTCTTTTCTTCTTATCTAAATAACTGCATGGTTAATCAACATCAATAACTGACAAAAGAAAAGTTGGACATTAATACTGTACAATGATCGTGATCTTGTGCAGCACCTGGTTGTGTCCTGGTAACCAAAATAGGCATAAAAATTATGATAACAGACAATTTAAAAAAGTAATCTGAGAAGGTGAGTTTGCAAGTTTCTCACAAAGATGATAAAAGTGATAATGCTCAAGAGGCAGCTGCAGCAACCTGATATAAAGGGCCTTTAGTGGAGGGAGTGGCTGGAAAGAGTGGTGGGGGGCTGATGATGAGTGACCAGGTAGCCCACATTTCCATGGTGAGACCTAATTCAGGTATTCAAGATTGCTGCATAAAAAAGGATTACTTATGCTGCATTTTTTATGTTGCAAATTTTTTAGCTTACTTATTGCAGATAGCGTCTTTCTAACTATACATGTTTGCTGATGTTTAATTACTATTCACATCAGTTCTATTCAAAACAGGTAAGATCTTACCATTCAGTAGTTTTCAGCTTAGTTTGTCAATTAAGATATGAGGCTGGACTGTTTTAAAAGCAGATCTGAAATTAATAAACAGCTATCTTGCTTGGGTTTTTAGTCTTTTGCTAGTGCTTGTTCAGCAAATCCAGAAGTGTTGCTTTGGCAACCTCCACTCCCCCTCTTTGCTCTGTATGCAAATTGGTAAGGGTCCAGATAGGTTTGGGTTTTGTTTAGCAGCCGTCTGTTAATGAACTTCTAAAAGGACTTCATGATATGAGAAGTTATGGACTTCAGTCTGAAGTCATTTATAGCTTTTAAGTCAAGTTTTGGCCTTTGGAATAACATTGGCCTATTTGCAGAATTTGGGCACTTGTTGTCCAGAGATATGTCAGATTTAGAGTGGAATGCTGAAAAGGTGCTGTCATGCTTAAAGAGCTGCAGTTACACTACCCAAGTTTTGGCAGAGAAACCTAAAAGAGAAGACTATAAAACACATAGACTTTGTCATTTCCAGAAAAACAAAACAAGAAAAGCAGCTTGAATGTGTGATTCCTGCCTTGTGCCGTTTGCCTCTATGATTTAGTGTTCTTCAGCTCATTGGGACCTTAAGTTGGATTCATCAGGTTTGAAAGTGGGTTGACAGATGGACAACAGACATTGGGGCAGGGATATGGAGTCAGTACAAAAAACCTTCGACTCCAACTCTGACTCCTCAATTTCTGGTACCACCACCTCCGGCACCTCTATATTTACTATGTTGATGAAAATCACACAACATACAGGATACAGGGCACTTCATCAGTACCAGTGTGAATCATTGGGCTACTTTTTAGCACTCTAACCTGTTAAAGTTTGGGTTTAAAGTAGCAATGTTGTTGTGGCTTACAAACATTGTGTAAAATTAAACAAAAGACTAAGCTTAAAAAATTTAAAAAGAAGCTATATTTTTATCAAAAGTATACAAGAATAAACTGTGTAATTGAATTAGCATATGTGAAATTGTACATTTTAACAAATTATATTACAATTTACATTTAGTCAGAATCAGAGTCAGAACATTTTACCGACTCTGACTTCAATAACCCAGTAACTGCATCAGACTGACTCCAAAGCTCCACATTCCTGTCCAACCTGCAGTACTCAAATAAGTAAACACAAAGACAGCAGTGTAAAATTTCTCTAAAACATGCAGTAATAGTTTTGGGAAATGAGAAGAAAATGTCATTGAAATTTATTTAAACCTCATTCATCCAGTGGAAGATGAAATACTTGATTTTTGAAACATTTCTTAAACAGAAGGTTAAGGTAAATGGAAAGAGAGAGAGAGAGAAGTTGAGAAATAGTGTCCACATAAGCCAACTAAAATGCAAAAATTACTGTTACCTCTGAAGAAAGTACCTGAAATAGCTGACAAAAGATAGTTAAATAAGAACAATATGAGAGACTGGTTGGATATGGTAGTTTCTGATAGAGAGAGTTAAGATTTTAACTACTTCCAGATATTTCAGGATAATATAAAGTAAGATTATGAATATCAGAGATTTTTCAGTATGCAGTTATAACTTCCTCACTTCTCACCGACTCAAAAGGAACTCTGGTTATTACCAGCCTTAACACATGCTTGGTAAAGCATAATGAGTCGAGGATTACAATACACTGCAATGGACTGGTGCCTAGTTGGTTCCTGCCTTGTACCTTATACTAGCTAGGAAAGGCTCCAGCACCATCCGTGAGCCTGGTCTGGAATAAGAAAGTTAGAAAATGACAGGACATGCTACAATATGCCTTTTTTCAGCATCTCCGTCTAACTTAACTGTTACTTTACAGAGTATTCCTCTAAGCAAGATATGCCAGCCTCCATATAATCCTCCTTCATTTTCCGACCACAGGACATCTTACAGGACAGTGTTTGGTGGGATGTTTTTTAGTGGTGGCATATTCTCAATTCATTTGTGAAAATGTAAAATTTTAGGACATCAGAACAGCTGTAATTCCCGATATACTCGCAGTAATGTGCCAAGCTTAACCTACCTTGTCACATTCTAAGCCACTTAACTTTGTAGGTTCATCCACTACCCTTCTGAATTACATGGCTTGCATGGTGTAAACAGAATTGTCTACATAAATATAGCTGTCACTAAATGATATTAATGCAGATGGCCTAAAAAAGCAGCCACTTAGCAAATTAGAAAATCCCATCTACCATAACTGAAGAAGAACTGAAGAAGAGTTTTGAATAAATTAAGTGATCTGTGAAACAAAATATAAATGTAGAAGACTTGTTAGGGGAGTTGTTAGTTAGTACATCAAATTGACAGAAGTATTTTGCTAGTTAAGCTATAATGTTTGCCTATATAACAGTAGTTAATATAGTTAGTGGAAGGTTCTATTATAATTCCTACACTCTAACTTGTAAATGGAATATTCTGATTATTCTTTTATCACTTTGACTAGAGAGCAGTTTAGTCTATGATCTGACTTGCAATTGGTAAGGCATGGAAGGCAAACAGATTCATACCATACTGAATGTACTGAGGTTACTGAACATGTTTGAAGTAAAGCCTATATGTAAGTTCACCATAAACAAGTTTTTAACTATAGAACATTACTGAAATTTAACAAGAGAAATCTAAGATTGTAATGAAACAGAGAAGAAACCTTTTTTTCCTGTTTTTGCCTTTTATTCCATGTGTGTAATAATATTTTTCTGAATTTTTGTGATTTGTTCTTTTTTAAATTTTCACAAAACTTTTTAAACATAAATTTTATTAAACTGTGGAATTACTTTTGTTACATGTTTGACACATGCTAGACCCAACCTTGCCAGCTCAGTAGCTACTCAGTTTTGGGATCCTGGAAAAGATGCAGCTACACACATTACAGCATAAAAAAATATATTTTCACTTTGTAATTACAAAAACAATACATTTAAAATCATGATGACAAAAAAAAGATGCATCTGAAGTAGTTGTTTGAAAAAAGGGAACAGTATATCTGAGTTCTGCCTGTGACACAATCTCTCTTGATACTCTCCTTGAGAGATTAAAATCGATTGGTATTATTGGCACTCCACATGCCTGGTTTAAATCTCATCTCTCGGATTGTACACAGTTCATAAAACTAAAAAATTTCCCCAGGGCTCTGTCTTGGGTCCCCTTCTGTTTATCATTTATCTCCTGCATCTTGGTCATATGTTTAGGAAATTTAATATTAATTTTCACTGTTATGCTAACAACACCCAGCTCTATCTGTCTACTAAGCCTGATTGACTGTCTGTAGGAAGTTAAATTATGGCTGTCTGCTCATTTTCTTAAATTAAATAGTAATAAAACAGAGTTTCTTCTGGTAGGAACTAAATCTGTTTTGGACAAATGTGATAATATTGTATTGACTATTGATAATTCTGTAATCTCTTCTTCCTCCCAGGTTAAGTGCTTAGGTGTTATTCTCGATAGTACCTTAAAATTTGAGGCGCATATTGATAATGTTACTTGATCTGCATATTTTCATCTACATCTACAGCCGTTTACATTCACCTCTTTCAGCTACTATTCTGCTGCTATTCTTGTTCAAGCTCTGGTTACATCTTGTATTAGTTATTGTAATTCTATCCTTTCTGGTCTTCCTTGCAAACTTCTTTAAAAACTTCAGTTGGTTCAGAATACTGCACCTCATATTATTACCAGAACCTCTTCCATAGAACACATTACTCCTGTCCTCCAGCAGCTTCACTGGCTCCCTGTTAAATATCACATTGATTTTAAGATTCTGCTTATTACTTACAAGCCTCTTCTTAATCTGGCACCTCCTTATCTTTCTGATCTTCTTCACATCTCCTTTCCTTCTCGTATCCTTAGATCTTCTTCCTCTATCAATCTTATTATACCTCCTGCTCGCTTCACTACCATAGAATTTAGAGCTTTCAGTCGAGCGGCCCCACGCCTCTGGAACTCTCTCCCACAAGATATTCGTAATATTGACTCTTTCCCCACCTTTAAATCTCATTTTAAAACACATCTTTTTATGACGGCTTATTCTGTCTGACAATTTTAGCTGCTAAATTTAAATTCAATTTTATTATTGTATTTTTTCTGGTTTTATTGTACTGTAATATTCTATTAAATTTATATTGTGACTGTTGTTATAAATGTGTTCTGTAAGGTGTTCTTGTGTGCCTTGAAAGGCACCTATAAATAAAATAAATTATATTATTATTATTAAATGTGCTGCTCAGCACTTTCTAAGTTAAACTTTCTTATTACAAGGGTTGGTACCTGAAAACTTGCACAAAGAGCTGGAACTGAAATCCCGCTCGCACTGTACCCTTTGTATGCACAGGACAATTAAGGAACCCTTATTTCCAGAATGTGTCAAAACAAAACAAAGTTCTATGTGTTATGAAATAAAAGTAGGTATTTCAAACAACAATCTAGCCTGCCAAATCCAGTCCACAGCTATTGGCAGTCTGATGCTGCCCCCAATTAACTGGACTTTGGAATCACCAGCCCAAACCAGTGGTTCTAACAGTGTGATCCGTGGACCACCAGTGGTCCCCAAACATAAGTCAAGTGGACCACAACTTGACAGTCATCAGGGCAAAGTAATTCTAAATTGCTCAGATACATTAGTCTGTTATGTGCTTGCTTAAGCATTTTTTTTGTAACAATCAAGGATACTAGCTGACTTCAGCACTACAAAATCAATGGACTTAGATACATGAGAAACAGCATACATGGATCTAAAACTATCACCATTCAGGACACAGGCTAATTTTCTTGTAGACAGCAGCAACTTTTGCTTCAATTCCATGACTTACTGTTCCGCTCCTGTTTGCTTGTGGTGGTTGCCCCTCTGGCACACACATGCAACACCTCTTCAGCCTGATTTCAGTAACTACAGAGGTCTCTTCTAAACTCATTTTAAAGTCAGTCGAGTCAGTCCTTCTGACCACATGTCACCAGTGACACACACATCACTGCTAAGAGGTGCCATACTGTTACCCGAGCTTCACGGCTAAGGGGTTATTATGGATCACTGGCTAAAACCTGGAACTTTAACAGCAATGTTGGATTTGATCTTGCTATTCACGCATAAATGCATTTCTTAAAGTAAATCTTTGAAAGGAAAAGCTGAATTACACCAACTGACTATCAGACTCAAGTTGTCTGCTATCAGATTTGACTTTAGCAAAGTGGTCCTCAGTCCAAAACACTTTTGAGTACCACTGGCAAAAAATATTACATCTGTGAATTAAAGCCAAGCTTAATTAAGATAGTTAAATTACACTGATAAAGGAAATGCACAATTGCACTAACAGATGACTGTCCGACTCAAGTGGCTTACTCTTAAGTTTGCACTTTAGCAAAATTGTCCTCGCATCCAGAACATGGTCTCCAATAATGAGATGACTCAAAGCCAGTTTATTTAAAGAATTTACAGTAAATTACACTAATATTCTTATCCACTCTCATATCTGAAATAAAAAAAAGACATACTTCACAACATAAATTTGCCTAAATTAGGTTTTGAGAGGCCATATGGCCTGACCTCAACACAATATTTGACTTATATTCTGTCAAATGGTGAAAAAATAAGAATTTGCTTTTTCTTACCATTTCCATGATGAGGTGTCCACATACAAAACACTTGTCTGCAGTTTGCTGGAACCCTGAGTACTGTCAACATAAAAAACAAAAATATCAGACAGGTGAGAAGGAAAAAGAAATGTAGGAGAAAATACTTATTAGTGTTACTCTCAATACTAAGATGAGACAGCCAATCAGAAAAATGTAAATCGAACAAAAGAAAACAACATCATTTATACACTGAAATGCAATTAATGCCACTCAACCATCCATTCATTTTCTGAAACAGCTTAGTCTATTAACTAACTCAGGATACTAATGCCATAATAAAGCTGGAACCAGCCTTGAATGAAGAGCCAGTTAATTTGAAGATACACAAATAACTACACTCATGCTGGACTAGTTTATGCCACCCAAATAATCCTACCTGCACATCACTGGGATGTTGGAGAAGGACGTGATTAGCCAAAGAAATCCCACTGGGAATAAATGCAGACTTTTATATAGAGTAACTGGAACAGGATGTGAACCCAGGTCCCTGGAGCTGTGAGGCAGCAGCACTAGCTATAATGCCATTGTGCCACCCCCATGACTAAACAAATGAGACTTTAAAATACCTCAGTACTACTCTAGAGTAGTACTTTCAAATCTGCTCTGCATTAGGCATAGCACAAGGATTTGTCAATCAGCTTTCCAGCTATGTTCACCATAACCAAATTATTTTTTCATTAGAGACTTTGGTTTTTATGTCAAAAGAAACCAGTATTCTTATTACAACACCATTAACCTCTGTCAAATTACTAACCTAAATAAAATAAACTGATGTTTTAACATGACGTAATATGCAAATTATATATTTCGCCTCTCTTAATTCCTGACCTGTGCTTCACCTCATGGCCTTACGCTGTAGAGGTGACATAATTTAAGCTGTTGCCACACAAAAACAGCAGGGCAAAAAAAAATGTAAACAAGGAAACCAGACTCACGTGAAACCAACAATGCAGACTTTTAAACCAAACAATAGAACACAGTTGCCAGGTAACAAACCAACAAAGCAGCCAAATTCAACAAGTAGAAATGTTTTTCTCCCTATCATTTTCATTTTCTTAAATGCCAAAATAGTACACCTACAAATGTTCTGCTACATTCTTGTGCCTCAGATTTTAACATTATTGTTCATTTAGCAGAGGCTTCCATTCAAATAAAATATAGAAGCCTGAAAACAAACCTGTGAGAGGTATACAGTATGAGTTAACATAGGGAGTGTGTCAAGTAACAAGTGGCAACTGACGTGAGGAATATGAAGGCAAAACCATGTGGGGAAAAAAAAACACACACACACATATGGTGGGAATGTCATTAATCCTTAGTACAGCCAAAAAGTTTAAGGCAAGGAAACAGCCACAGGCAGCAGAGGATCTAGGATATAGGAAGTGAAATAAAGTCAGAAGTCATTGTCAGGCAGACCATCTGTACTAATTGTGACTTGAAGGTTGTTGCACTGCTACAGATAAAGAAATGATAAAATAGTGTGTAGTTGAGATGCCAGGCTAGAAAAAAAGGGATCGCTGAATGATCTGTGGAATCCAATCACAGAGGCTAGCCGAATCATTCTATGTGACTGTGGTCTAGGGATACGCAAGACCAACTCTCCTAACAGACCATTAAGCACAAACCTGGCTGTAAATGATAGCCAGTGGAGGGAGATCAAGAGTGGTGTAATCTGAGAACATAATGGAAGGTTGTAAATCAATGGTGGTTCTGAACTCTGAAGCAGCCTGAATACCAGTATGGGATTATTGCCAGAAGGGCAACGCAGAGATGTAGAGATGAGATGACTAGCGTTTAGCACACAAGTAGCACTGAGGGATACTGTAAAAAGATCCCATTTCTAAAAATTCTGTTAAGTCTTGCACCTGAAGGACACATCCACCTCTATCCCCCAGCACATAACAATATGGCGGTTTAGTTTAAACAATGGCTAAGCAGTGCTGCGTGTTACCACCTCTTAAAACCAGGGACCCTGCCTTGATATCTATCTGAGGTGGCTTTGGTAAGATGAATTTGCCTATTACAAGTGCATCTGATACCAAGCTGCCATTCCTTTTGTATTGTGGGGTTTACATTTTCCTCTTGTATGCATACT
>NC_041402.2:118669563-118672063 GCF_900747795.2 Erpetoichthys calabaricus
TTCATTGCCAGTGGTAGTGATTCTGACATCAGTTGATCCCTTTGTCTCAACTGTGAAACCACTGGGCATATCGAAACTGATGGAGACCTCATCCATATTCCCGATGTGTTCGAAATTGACTCCATTGATCGCATTTTTGACAAAAACCCCAAAGACAGCCATTTTCTCTTCCCAATCCTGTGGTAACTTCTGTCCAATAGATGTAATGGCTCTTACAGATAAGTTGTGTCTTTTCATGAACAGAAAACACCAACATTTGCTGCCTTTGAAGTCATTGATTTTTAAATGTTTTGCCAATTCTTTCGCTTTCATACGAATTCCAGTGGTCGACACTCTTCTATTTTCATTGCGTCTGGAGATAATCCATGTCTTCAATTGTGACTCCAATTCCGGCCAAAACTCTTTTCGGGACCGACAGCAGCGCTTCTTCGGATGCATTGCTTTTATAACAGGCTTTTATTTTTTCCATCGCCGGATGTTTGACTCGTCTGTTCCGAACTCTTTAGCCGCCGCCGCATTGCCATACTTTTCGGCATAGCTCACCGCTTCAAGTTTTCGATGACTGGGATAAGATTTTCGAGTCTTCTTTACATTATCCATTTTAACAAATTTAACAAAATCACAATTTAAATGACCGCTACGCGCGCGTGTTGACTCGGCGACGCCCAGAGCAGAAAGAACGCGCTCCGGCCACTCCAATTAACCGCGCCATGCGGGGAGTGAGAGAGACGCCAATATCTCACACTCTCTCCCCCCTTAAAGAAATTAAATGGGTGCGAGTGAGACCACTGACCTCCCTCCCTTCTATTAGTTATAGGTTATAGTACGTTCGGCTTATCCATGAGACCGGCTTATCTATGATAAGATTTTATTTTAAAAATTCGTATGATTTTTGGTCTCTGGCTTATCCACGAGTCCGGCTTATAGACAAGAACCTAGGGTAATTTAAACTTACGGGTTACACCGTGCCCGGCAGTTAAAAGTTTCTCGCTACAGCAATTTTAACTCTGTTACAAAGTGATCCAAACTGTCGTTTATACCTCGTGTCTTCTCATTAAACTTGTATCTCGCAAATATGGCATTGCAAACGGCAGCGGGTCAGTTCACGTGCTTACGTGGGAGGCGTGATGACGCGATATATTTTGATATATATCAAAATACCCACGCTTCGCAGTGGCGAAGTACTGCTTTAAAATTTTTATTAAGAAGAAAAGTAAACCTTTTTAAACTGAGGGAAAATGAATCAATAATTATTTGTTAAGGATCTCTTTGTATACCACGTTGTCAGTTCGCCCCTCCGGTTGTAATATGACCAAGCTGTGTGCTGAGCTTACTGTTGAGCATGAAATCTAACGTGGTTTGTGCCCTTCAGAATGAAAACAGTTTGCATTTACCTTTTTAATAAAAGGCGAGCTTTTAAGCCTGAGAAATCACCCCGTAAATGCACACGTTTAATTGCACATGTGTTAATATGTATGCTTACACAGTATTAAAAGACACTCAACAATTAACGTCATTTACCTTCGTTCCTGCGTTTGACTCGTGCTGTAAATCTCTTCCTTGTTTTCAGTTCACGTGATTACATAGGAGGCGTGATGATGCGATACGTGACTCCGCCTCCTCCATTAGAGTATATGGAGAAAAAACAGGTTCCAGAGATGACCATTACGTGTAGAATTTCGAAATGAAACCTGCCTAACTTTTGTAAGTAAGCTGTAAGGAATGAGCCTGCCAAATTTCAGCCTTCCACCTACACGGGAAGTTGGAGAATTAGTGATGAGTGAGTCAGTCAGTGAGGGCTTTGCCTTTTATTAGATACATATATAAACACTATATATGTATGTATAGTGTGTATATATTATATATATATATACTAGCCAACCCTCGGCGTACCATAAGCCGCATAATCAGGCCGCTTTTTTAATGATTTTAAAGCACAGGGAGAAAATTAACATTTGAAAAATCGGAAATGTAATAAATCACCAAGAAAAGTAACATTTCATGTGCCTACCCCCAACTCGTCACCTGAGTCATTTTCCTCTTTGCACAGTCCATATGCACGTGTGAGTCACGTAGAGTTTTCATTGTTGTTTGCGGTTTTGGCTGCTTTTCTATATATAATCCACCAAGTCATCCGACCATGGTAGTACCGAGGGGGGGTGTACAAAGGGCAGGGACATAATCAGTGCGAGCGTATGAGCGGCTAGCCATGTTTTTGAAAGTTTGGTCCTGTGCCTTATTAATTGTCATTGCAAAGGCAAGTCTAACAGGAAATTGTCTTCGTCTTAAAGTAAAAGGCAAATTATCCGCGACAAACTGTTTTACACGCTGCATACCAACTCACGGCGTAGTATACGCCGCATAATCATGCTGCTTTTTTAATGCTTTTTAAGCAGAGGGGAAAAAAATGAACATTTGCAAAATCTGTAACGCTGCTTTCAGTAAGTACAATGCACACGCGTTTAATTTGTCAGCCACTTTTTGCTAGCCGTCTTTTCTG
>NC_041402.2:118677063-118787063 GCF_900747795.2 Erpetoichthys calabaricus
GATGACGCGATATATTTTGATATATATCAAAATACCCGTGCTTCGCAGTGGCGAAGTACTGCTTTAAAATTTTTATTAAGAAGAAAAGTAAACCTTTTTAAACTGAGGGAAACTGAATCAATAATTATTTGTTATGGATCTATTTGTATAGTACGTTGTCAGTTCTCCCCTCTGGTTGTAATATGACGAAGCTGTGTGCTGAGCTTACTGTTGAGCATGCAACGTACAGGTGGCCATGTGAAAAGCAGTCCTGCCTCAAATCAATGCCAACCTTTTGTAGGGTCTGTCCCTGAGACTTATTAATTGTCATTGCTAAGCAGAGCCTTAGTGGAAATTGGAGGTGTTTGAATTGAAATGGGAGATCAGAGGGTATAACGGGGATGCGAGGAATAAAAACTCTCTCCCCTGAGCCACCGCCAGTAAAAATAGTTGCCTGAATGAGGTTCTTTTGGAGACACGTGACCTGAAGTCTCGTGCCGTCACAAAGTTTCAGTGGCTGTACGGAAATCCACAATCGGTTTCATATTGTTGTCGTACCTTATCAATTGTGTAATGTGTTTTTTGAACAGGTTTGATTCATGGAAGTGATCACTCCTGCTGCGTTCAGTGACTTCACGTGAGCCGATCTCTTGTGTGATGTTGCGATGTCCAGGGGTTTATTTAATGTTAGATAAGACCCGGCAGTTAAAAGTTTCTCGCTACAGCAATTTTAACTCTGTCACAAAGTGATCCAAACTGTCGTTTATACCAGGTGTCTTCTCATTAAACTTGTATCTCGTGAATATGGCATTGCAAACGGCAGCGGGTCAGTTCACGTGCTTACTTTGGAGGTGTGATGACGCGATATATTTTGATATATATCAAAATACCCGCGCTTGGCAGCGGCGAAGTACTGCTTTAAAATTTTTATTAAGAAGAAAAGTAAACCTTTTTAAACTGAGGGAAAATGAATCAATAATTATTTCTTAAGGATCTCTTTGTATACCATGTTGTCAGTTCGCCCTTCCGGTTCTAATATGACCAAGATGTGTGCTGAGCTTACTCTTGAGCATGAAATCTAACGTGGTTTGTGCCCTTCAGAATGAAAACAGTTTGCATTCACCTTTTTAATAAAAGGCGAGCTTTTAAGCCTGAGAAATCACCCTGTAAATGAACACGTTTAATTGCACGTGTGTTAATATCTATGCTTACACAGTATTAAAAGACACTCAACAACGGAGACTTATTAATTGTCATTGCTAAGCAGAGCCTTAGTGTAAATTGGAGGCGTTTGAATTGAAATTGGAGATCAGAGGGTATAACGGGGATGCGAGGAATAAAAACTCTCTCCCCTGAGCCACCGCCAGTAAAAATAGTTGCCTGAATGAGGTTCTTTTGCAGACACGTCACCTGAAGTCTCGTGCCGTCACAAAGTTTCAGTGGCTGTACGGAAATCCACAATCGGTTTCATATTGTGAATTTCCCATTGGGATTAATAAAGTAGGGCGGCACGGTGGCGCAGTGGATAGCACTGCTGCCTCGTAGTTGGGAGACCTGGGGACCTGGGTTCGCTTCCCGGGTCCTCCCTGCGTGGAGTTTGCATGTTCTCCCCGTGTCTGCGTGGGTTTCCTCCGGGAGCTCCGGTTTCCTCCCACAGTCCAAAGACATGCAGATTAGGTGGATTGGCGATTCTAAATTGGCCCTAGTGTGTGCTTGGTGTGTGGGTGTGTTTGTGTGTGTCCTGCGGTGGGTTGGCACCCTGCCCAGGATTGGTTCCTGCCTTGTGCCCTGTGTTGGCTGGGATTGGCTCCAGCAGACCCCCGTGACCCTGTGTTCGGATTCAGCGGGTTGGAAAATGGATGGATGGATTAATAAAGTATCTATCTATCTATCTATCTATCTATCTATCTATCTATCTATCTATCTATCTATCTATCTATTGTTTTCGTACCTTATCAATTGTGAAATGTGTTTTTTGAATAGGTTTGATTCATTGAAGTGATGATTCCTGCTGCGTTCAGTCACTTCACGTGAGCCGCTGTCTTGTGTGATGTTGCGATGTCCACGGGTTTATTTAATGTTAGCTAAGATCCGGCAGTTAAAAGTTTCTGGCCACAGCAATTTTAACTCTGTCCCAAAGTGATCCAAACTGTCGTTTATACCTCATGTCTTGTCATTAAACTTGTATCTTGCGAATATGGCATTGCAAACGGCAGCGGGTCAGTTCACGTGCTTACATGGGAGGCGTGATGATGCGATATATTTTGATATATATCAAAATACCCGCGCTTTGCAGCGGCGAAGTACCGCTTTAAAATTTTTATTAAGAAGAAAAGTAAACCTTTGTAAACTGGGGGAAAATGAATCAATAATTATTTCTTAAGGATCTCTTTGTATACCATATTGTCAGTTCACCCTTCCGGTTGTAATATGACCAAGCTGTGTGCTGAGCTTACTGTTGAGCATGAAATCTAACGTGGTTTGTGCCCTTCAGAATGAAAACAGCATTTACCTTTTTAATAAAAGGCGAGCTTTTAAGCCTGAGAAATCACCCTGTAAATGCACACGTTTAATTGCACATGTGTTAATATGTATGGTTACACAGTATTAAAAGACAGTCAACAATTAACGTCATTTACCTTTGTTCCCGCGTTTGACTCATGCTGTAAATCTCTTCCTTGTTTTCACTTCACGTGATCACGTAGGAGGCGTAATACGTGACTCCGTCTCCTCCATTAGAGTATATGGACAAAAATCAGGTTCCAGTTATGACCATTACGCGTAGAATTTCGAAATGAAACCTGCCTAACTTTTGTAAGTAAGCTGTAAGGAATGAGCCTGCCAAATTTCAGCCTTCTACCTACACGGGAAGTTGGAGAATTAGTGATGAGTGAATCAGTCAGTCAGTCAGTGAGGGCTTTGCCTTTTATTAGTATAGATATCTATACTAATAAAAGGCAAAGCCCTCACTGACTCACTCACTCACTCACTGACTGACTGACTCACTCATCACTAATTCTCCAACTTCCCGTGTAGGTGGAAGGCTGAAATTTGGCAGGCTCATTCCTTACAGCTTACTTACAAAAGTTAGGCAGGTTTCATTTCGAAATTCAAAGCGTAATGGTCATAACTGGAACATATTTTTTGTCCATACACTGTAATGGAGGAGGCGGAGTCACGTATCGCGTCATCACGCCTCCTACGTAATCACGTGAACTAAAAACAAGGAAGAGATTTACAGCACAAGTCACACGCAGGAACGAAGGTAAATGACGTTAATTTTTGACTGTCTTTTAATACTGTGTAAGCATACATATTAACACATGTGCAATTAAACGTGTGCATTTACGGGGTGATTTCTCAGGCTTAAAAGCTCACCTTTTATCAAACGCGGGAACAAAGGTAACTGACGTTGTTCACTGTCTTTTAATACTGTGTAAGCATACATATTAACACATGTGCAATTAAACGTGTGCATTTACGGGGTGATTTCTCAGGCTTAAAAGCTCGCCTTTTACTAAAAAGGTAAATGCAAAACTATTTTCAATCAGTTTATTGAAACGCTCCCGTTAAGGATTGCAATAACATATTCGCGAGATAAAAGAACGAAGTAGGGGGAAATGGAGGAAGAGCCGCAAACAGCGAAGAGCAAAAAATTAATTAAACAATTGAGAACGGAGCGAGTGAAGCATACAAGCATGTTCATAAGGGAGACAAAGCACGGTGTAAAACGTAAGTTTAAATTAAGTTTATAGAAACGCTCCCGCTGTGGATTGCAATAACATATTCGCGAGATAAAAGTTTAATGAGAAGACACGAGGTATAAACGAACCACACGCCGTGGCGCAACGTTAGGGGCAACAGTTTCAACCATTCTATGATCTGCTTCTCGCAACTGAAAGACGGCACATGGCGGATGTTAGCCGACTTGCTGACCGCAATGTTAGGGGCTTCAACTATGGCGCTGACGCCACATCTCAGTGCCAACACTTTGCAGACTCTACTTAAAAGACACGCCCTCCTCACTGGACAGTTAAAAAGACCAATGAAACTAACGATGACATCAAGTATTACCCAATCAAAAGTAGGAAAGGAGGCATCTTCATAAAATGCGTGTGGGATGATTTGCATGACACGCTGCTTTAAAAAAAAAATGATAAAAAAAATACGGGATAAATCCCGTCCAGTATTGATTCAAAACGGGACGCGCAATTTCATTCTCAAACGCGGCACGATTCCGTATTTTAAAGGACGGGTGGCAACCCTACAGTGCCAGGTAACCACCCATACAATCAGATTGTGATTCACACTAGGAATGCAATGAATGTAATTACCCCGATCTATATACAAGGCGAAAGTCTTGCAACATTCAAAGGTGATGGTTTGGGATAATTAGTACTTATTAAGTACACCATGGAACATAAAAGAGCTTATGAAGCCTTGAACCGAAAAAAGCAAGATCTCAGAGATCGTAAAAAAAAAAAAAGGAGGTAATGTCGTTTTACTCGCTGTAGATTTTAGTCAAACATTACCAGTTATTCCACGAGGGAGACCAGCAGATGAACTCAACGCGTGTTTAAAATCCATGCTTCTCCCACGGTCGGTTATATGTCGCGTGTTCTCGGGTAGGTACACCAAAAAATGTATACATTTAAGCATGTAATGGGCAAACAAAAAATGAGGTATACCCGAAGGCACTGCAGTAGTACTTAATGTAACTTTACTTCTTAAATGTTAATGTTTTACTGTTTAATAATTTATACGCTTCTTATATGTTGTTCAAATTCTTTTATCAAAATACCAGTGACAGCGCAATGCACGATAACGTGGAGTGAATACACCATACGCATCCGCCCACGGCTGCCCTGGTGAAGGGGGGCAGCTGAACTCACGCTGAGCAGAAATGGACTTTGTGCTGCTTCTGCCAAAATGCCTGCTTGTCGCTCTGCGCGTTCGGAAGGAGGAGTGTGTGTGTGTGTGAGAGCTGAACGCACCTTCGCTCAAACCCCCCCTCTCCGGAAGCGCAGTACGCTCCTGCCACTTCGCATTGTCAAGGGGGTGGGGAGCTGAATGAACGCTAAGGAGAAGTGGACTTTGTGCTGGCTTTGTGCTGCTTGTCGCTCTGCGTGTCAATAATTTTAAGCCTGTACATCACCAATTTTCCTGTCTCACTGTCTTGTCTTGTGTGAAGTTAAAATGTTTTATAATAGTGAGATGTTACTCATATCCTTAGCCCGACATCCACATATCATATGTGTTAACAAAGTGTGTTTTATAAGTTTACATGTGATTAAAGCATGTGGGATGGGTATTTTAAGGCTTAAACTATAAAAATGTTTATTTATATGGTCTTTCTATATCGTGGATTTTCTCCTGTTGCTGATGGGTCTGGAACATAACTTCCGCGATAGGAGGGCAATCACTTGTATTTAAAAACCCGCGAAGTCGTGAATCCGCGAAAAGTGAACCGTGAAGTAGCGAGGGATTACTGTATGTATATATATATATATATATATATATATATATATATATATATATATTAGAGCCAAATCCCTGCGCTTTGCAGCGGCGAAGTACTGTTTTTAAATTTTTATTAAGGAGGAAAGAAAACCTTTTTAAATTGAGGGAAAATATACCAATAACAATTTGTTAAGGATATGTTTTTTTGTGAAGCTGCCTTTACACAGCCTGTCCACTGTTTTATAAATGAACGCCATATAAGGCCGTCCTTTCTCCTTGCTTAGCGGTTCTGTATTCTTTTATTGTTCGTTTATTACGATTGTTATAGTTATTGTGTAGCTATTTGAGAGTCACTTTTCTGTTCAGGTACCCATTTCCTTTATGTAGTCCGCGGATTCTCCGCTATTTTTTGTTCGTTTATTACGCTTAGAGTTATTTATTGATTCCCTTCTTTAGCTGACTGCCTGCTCATATAAGGCGCTCTGTTGTTTTTTTGTGAAGCAGCCTTTACACAGCTTTTCCGCTGTTTAATAAACAAACGCCATATAAGGTCTTCATTTTTCCTTGCTTCGCCAAGGAAGCAGCCTTTTTATTTAATTCACGGGTTTTCCGCTGTTTTTTTGTTTGTTTATTACGATAGTTATAGTTCTTTTTGTATACCATGTTGTCAGTTCAGCACTCCGGTTGTAATATGACCAAGCCGTGCAAGCTTACTTTTGAGAATGCAACGTATAGTTGTACAGGAGAAAAGCAATCTTGCCTCAAATCAATGGCAACCTTTTGTAGGTCTATGAACTTAATTTATGCGTCACTCGCTCGCTTCTTATTGTTTCGCTGCCTTCTCAATTGTGTAATGAATGTTTTCTTCAGCGCTCTTTGGGGCTCTTCCTTGTTTTCTACGTACTGCGTTCACAGTCAGTTCACGTGATTACGTGGGAGGCGTGATGACGCGATACGCAACTCCGCCCCCCACGGCCATTGAGCTGCAGTCTATTACAGTATATGGACAAAAAAAGAGGTTCCAGTTATGACCATTACGCGAAGAATTTCAAAATGAAACCTGCCTAACTTTTGTAAGTAAGCTGTAAGGAATAAGCCTGCCAAATTTCAGCCTTCCACCTACATGGGAAGTTGGAGAATTAGTGATGAATGAGTCAGTCAGTGAGTGAGTGAGTGAGTCAGTCAGTCAGTGAGGGCTTTGCCTTTTATTAGTACAGATATACACATATACATATACACAAATACATATATATTGTCACACACGTGCGCATGGGAGGCAGCTAAAGGGCTTGAGTAAGGGCAGTTCCAAGACATACCGGGATGTGGCAGAGTGCACTGACTCTTTTTCTCCCTTGTCTGCATACCATTCACGGGAGATACCACCTGGTCCTCTTGACGTCACTTCCGGGACCGAGCCAATGGAAGGAGACCTTGCCGGCTCCGGCCCCTGTGATATCACATCCGGGCTCGCACCAATGACAGAAAACCTTCATGAGCCCGACCCCTTTGACTTCACTTCCTGTCTTCCCTCAGTTTTGTTTTGGACTTGGTTTTGTGCACATCAGTGCTGAATTCATTTGTTCGACTTTGCAGCCAGGAAATTAATTACACGGGTGGCTGCCCCAAACCTTTTCACGACTCTTATGTCTGGTTTTTGTGACAATATATAAACATATATATATAATTTTTTTATTTTTCATAAATTTGCAAAAACCTCAAGTAAACTTTTGTCACGTTGTCATTATGGGGTGTTGTGTGTAGAATTCTGAGGAAAAAAAATGAATTTAATCCATTTTGGAATAAGGCTGTAACATAACAAAATGTGGAAAAAGTACTGCATGTTCTCCCTGTGTCTGCGTGGGTTTCCTCCGGGCGCTCCGGTTTCCTCCCACAGTCCAAAGACATGCAGGTTAGATGGATTGGCGATTCTAAATTGGCCCTAGTGTGTGCTTGGTGTGTGGGTGTGTTTGTGTGTGTCCTGCGGTGGGTTGGCACCCTGCCCGGGATTGGTTCCTGCCTTGTGCCCTGTGTTGGCTGGGATTGGCTCCAGCGGGTTGGAAAATGGATGGATGGATGGAAAAAGTAATGCGCTGTATTTTATATTTACATTATATATATATATATATATATATATATATATATATATATATATATATATATATATATATAAAGTGCAACGATTTTACTTTTCTTGTCACGCTTTAAATTGGGCTTATTTTAAAACCAATATATAAATATTTGGTATCATTCTTTTCAGAATTTACCGAATTTTAATGTGATGTTGTTAGATTTTCAGATTCTTATTCCATTTTTAAATTATAAACTAAAAAAACATCAAGAACTCACGTCCCACGAGATGAGACTTTGTGCCAACTGATTTAACCACGCCCGGGGCCAGAAATAAAAGACAAAGAGTAGATGACTGAACATTTAAAAGTCTGTACAGCAGCTGTCTCTAAGTGCTGTGTGAGATACAGATCACACGGCACGGCAGCAGCAGCATGCCAGCAGCTAATCTAGCAAAGAGCAGATAAAAAAAAAAAAAACTATTTGTTTCCCCAATGTATCACCGTTTAAGAGGGGGTTTCAGAGGAATGACCGCATCTCCTTGGGTTGTGTTCAGCCCCCCTCTTCACAGCACAAGTGGCAGAGATGTGAAGTGGCTGGCGAGTGAAGCAAGCAGGGGGTAGGCCCCTTAGTGTGTCTGTGTGTATATATACAGTATTATATATATATATATATATATATATATATATATATATATATATATATATATATATATATATATATATATATTGTAGCAGTAGGGGGCGTTAGAGCTCCCTTGAACCCTCAGGTACCACTCCAAACACTGGCTAAAATTATAATTTATTTTATAATAACTATGTGCACAAAGCACCCTCTACTCCACACTATACATACAATAATCAATAATCCAAATACCAATCCTCCTCTCCCAGACACTTCGCCACCCTACCTCCCAGCTCAGCTCAGCATCTGGGCTTTCCCACAGTCCTTTTATACTCCCTGACCCGGAAGTGTTTCCAATCCTACAGTCCATGTGATTTCTTATCACTTCCGGGTCAGATAAAAAGTCCTTCTCTTCAACCCAGAAACACGTCGTTCCTTCTGGTCATATGATCATGACGTGCTTCCGGGTTATAGGGCACGTATAAGTCCTTGAGCCTCCCTACAGCGACTCCCGGTGGTCCCCATGGTATCCAGCAGGGCTGTGCATACAAACTACAAGGTCCATGAGGCCCTGCCGGAATTCTGGGAACCTCAATGCTGTCGGAAGAGCTCCACCTGGCGGCCTGGGGGTGAGGGCCGGAATAGTTAGCATCCACCACAATATATATATATATATATATATATATATATATATAATATAATATAATATAATATAATATAATATAATATAATATAATATAATATATATATATATATATATATATATATATGGAAGAGAAAATGAATGAAATGAAAATGAAAATGAATGAGAGACGCTATCTCTTCCATCTTTTCATTTCAAACGGATACTCAAAAACATTCATTAATCGGAGCTTACACAGAAGACGCCAAAAAAACTTAGCAAACAACTGAATTGAATCAGAACCCCCACCCCACCTGGCACTCACTCCCTTATCACCACAAGGTGTCTGAAGGTACAGCGCGCATCCTGGCCAAGTCAGGCGTCAGAATAGCACACAAACCCACGAACAATCTGCGCATGGTCCTGTTTAATGCTAAAAACAAGAAATCGATAGCAGAAACACGAAACGCAGTTTATAGCATTCCATGCAGTTCTTGCTCAGCGGTATACATAGGACAAACTTCAAAAAGAATCGCAACACGTATACAGGAACATCGCAACGCCGTCAGAAGAAAGGACTCACTTTCATTGATCTACACGCATACTAAATCAACAGGACATACATTTAACTGGGACAATGTACAAGTAAAATTTAAGGCCAGTACTAAAAGTGCCAGAGAGCTGGCCGAATCTTGGCTATCAAATGAGAACGCCATCAACAGACACTTGGACAAAAATCCAGCATATGCAAACTTAAGAAGAACATGTTCATAATAAATAAACTGTACACCCAATACCCCCCCCCCCCCATCACACTGACTTAGCCACCCCCCACGTAATGTTTTGCTATATATTGCCTTTGATTCTTGTAAGTCTAAGCATTATCCTCTGATGAAGACCCCTGGCAGGTGTTGAAAGCTCAGTATATATATATTATATTATATTATATTATATTATATTATATTATATTATATTATATTATATAGAGAGAGAGGGTGGAGTGGTGGCTCTGAGGCTAAGGATCTGTGCCGGTTCGAATCCCCATCACTGCCAAAAGAGATCCTACTCTACTGGGCCCTTGAGCAAGACCCTTAACCTGTAATTGCTCCAGGGGCGCTGTACAATGGCTGACCCTGCGCTCTGACCCCAAGAGGTATGCGAAAACTAATAAATTCCTAATACAAGAAATTGTATAAGACGAAATAAAGAAAAAAAAAAAAAAAATTATATATAAATACACACATATATACACAAAACAAACAAACGACAAAAAAAACACATATAAGATATTCTGACTTGAATAAGAAAGCTGCTGCTGTCAATCACAGGCTTGCAGATGGGACTAAGACATGGTCAGATCTGCTCAGTTGTACTGCAGGTTAACATTTAAAGACATTGATATCTGAATAGAGTCCAGTTTGTTGCGTCCACAAATACAACAATGTATTTTAAGTTTGTTCAATTGCTGATGAATTTCACGATTTTATAATTTTAAGATGCTGCTGAGCTAAATTTTATGCATTTATAAAAAGCATGGTGGAATATAGGTAGTTAACCTAAGGTAAAGAGACTGGCACAATCCCAACATTTAAAAATTTAATTTAACGCAATTCTGCTTTAATATAATGTATACACTTTTAAGAAGTTTCGTGAAATGTATTGTTGAATACAAAAAGGATAAAAGTTTACTTTCAGCTATAAATTTGCCAGTGATTATTAAACTGATTACTAAGATAATGTGAAATCTGTGTAAGTGTCCGAAGCTGAATTTTACAACCCTCAGACAGTATATTTGAAATGTTTTTTCTGTTCTTGTTTGCTGAGGTCTGTGGTACCTCCTATGTGATCATAACAGTTGTGTGTATGGCACAATTTACTTCAAAAAAAGAAAAAAAAAAAAAAAAGAGGAAAAAAAAGAAGCAAGCCTCTCCATCTATCTGAGGTGGTGAAAATCTGACAGTTACTTGTTTACTTTTTTTATTGCAACTTTTTTTCTTAACTACTAAGAACAATTATTTTTTCACTTTTTATAGCATAGCATTCTACGTCAAAGTGCTTATAACTAAACTATGTACTACTTTACATTACACAGAAAGGGTTGAAGGCAGCTCAATAAAGAAAACAGAAGCAGACACTGAGATGCAAGGAAAGATTTTGACGATGATAACGTGTAACCCTAAATGGTACAAAGGAGCCAGCATGTTAAGCACAACAGAGCATGCGACTGTCTGCTGAAAGAGTCCAGCCCTTGGGGCAAAAATGTGCCGTGTTTTTGTGTGCTTTAAGATCAGACTGTTATGTTAAGTGGATTAGCCATAAGAATCATTAAAATGATGGGTAAACTGATCCTGTTTATTTTGTTGCTATGTTGTGTTATATGTTCTGTAATTTAACTATTATATTTGTAAATTATTCCACAACACTGGGCTTCTTAACAGTAGTGAGCTACAGTACATAAAAATAAAGTGAACTGAATTGGTACAACCAAGTAAGTGCCCATTACTATCTAATGAGGAATATGACTAGTAAAAGAGCAAGTCAGTGGTGTAAGACGATGGTCTTCTGGGAACACACTGCTCCGCGGACTTTCTGCCACTTGATCGGGGGACCTGCTGCCATCTGCTACTTATAGTAATATTAAAAAAAAAAAAAAAAAAAAAACTTTTCTGGGAACCAAATTGCTACAAATGGAGCAAGCATTTGGATGTGCTGCAGTTATCTGGTTGATTAATAAACTGACACTGCTCAAGATAAGACATTTGAAACTTTCCTTTATTTGGAATTACTGTATATAAATGCATTACAGTTTCATTGGGTAATCTAAACTGCTCTGCAAAGCATTTTGTGGTGAAGCAAACCATGAAATAAAATAAACATTGTTCGATATATTTAAGTAACATAGGGCATCTGCCTGTAACATATCTGTGGTCAGACCACACACTCCAAAAGAGGACAGGAAGAGGAAGAAATTACATTTTTCGTACCATTCTCTTTCAACTGACCTAAGCTTTCATTCACATTTTCATTTTATAAATAAATCAACACCACCATATTGCTTAAAGTGGTATAAGCAGGTTGGAGAATGGATGGATGGTATGACTGAATTCATTTTTGCCTTTTAAAAGTTCAACCTGTCCAGTCGCTGCTCTTGGTTAATGGAAAATAATCGGTGAGTGAAAGACAGATAGACAAATCACAAGAAACAATGTAGTTTTGCAAGTAATGAGCTGGGCTTAAAAGTAGAAAATTACCTCCTCAAGGCTGCCTTACTATGTATATCTAAGCATATCTCTCAGCATGCTTGCCTTGTCAATGATATGCGCATCTATTAAAATGGAAAATTCTTTGGACAGTGGACACCATGAGAGCAGCTTTAGGCAAAATTACAGCCAATATTAGCCAGCTGCTTCCTCATGTGGAGGTCTGCAAGAATTCAATAAGTATCTCACTGACCCATCAAGGCAAGAATGATTTGGTTTGGATAGGGTGGGGCACAGCAGGGTCGAAATGGCTGGAGTGCAGCTTAACATCAGCTTACTCCAGACAGCTAATTCTGCAATCCCTGGTCAAAAATGCTTCCCAGACATACCATCTGGCTGCCATGTGATAAGCAATGGCACTGGGGCATGGGCTTGGTTACTGATTAGCAGAGGGGTGTGTGCGTGTGTTAATGTGTGTGTGTGTCAAGAGGGAAGGGGAGCAAAGCTAATTGTACCAGTTAACTGTATTTATTTTAGGCCTAATTGATTGCAGTAAATTAACCCTGCACTGCAAGGATTCAAGGCACAACCAGTGCTGCTAGTACAATTTATTAGCCTTGAGCACATAACCCCCCTTCCTCCCCAAGTTCAGAGATGCACATAAAGGCTGAAAAGACTATTTAAACAGACAAATATAAACATTGTAAGCTTTAACTACTTAGCAAAATGGCATTTAGCAGAGACCACTTTTCTTAGACTTCATTTCTCCCTTCTCTGCATTGAAAAGTTAATTCAGCTTTGCACTTCTAACAGGTGACCCATCACTTGGCAGAAATTATTTTACTTATTTCTTGCTATAAAAAAACAATTAAAAAAAAAAAAAAAAAAAAAAAGAGGAAATGACCCAGCTGTATCAAGTTCCCCAAGGCCCACTTTAGCCCTGGATAAAAACCATAAAAAAATACATTTTGGAATGTAAATTGCCCTTTAATAACTCTGCTTCATCCAGAAAACTTCTGGATTTACAGTTTTGATTTTGGTAAAGTAAGGTAGAGAAAAAACTGCACTATGTAAACAGTTATCTATTAATCAAAAAAATAGTTGCAAAAAAAAAAAAAAATTCTTTTCTTTTCCCAGATTGTGTCAGTATTATGAAAAGCTGGGATGTCTATTGCAGACTTGCCGACTCAGGGTCATCAGATATAAATAGACTGCATGGGAAAGGTTAGGTCTCAGCTATTAACATGCCACAAGAAACACAAAGTTAGTGCCAAAAGCATAAAGAGTGTTTCTAAGCTTGAAAATAGCGACAGTCTTCGGTCTAACCTACACGACATTATTGTGTCTCCAGTCATATACAGTATATATGCAGTAAAGCATAGGGTACATTCTACAAATTCCAAGAGGACAGATTTCACAACTGTAGAGATGTGGTCCCTATGTAAAGTCCAGTCTAGTCTCCTCAATGACTGCACAAAGTCACATACAGGATGCAGTTCTGCCTTGGCTGGTTGTGAATGTTAAAATGTTTAAAAAAAAAAAAAAGCAGTAGTGAATGTTTTCAGATGCACTTACTCTCTGCCTCAAAGTGACATGTAATGACTACTTGGGTTGGGAGAAAACACACGCATAATATATATATATATATATATATATATATATATATATATATATATATAATATTATTATTATATATATATATATATAATATTATTATTATTTATATATATATATATATATATATATATATATATATATATATACACACATACACACTTAGGGGCTTCGCCCCCTGCTTGCTTTGCTCACCAACTCCCGTGTTTAGTTTTCCGGATACACACTTTTAAGATTTTTTTTTCTTTGAATTGTTGTTATTTCATTAGTTTCACTTTTATTTCAGAACTTCTGTAAAAACAATATTTGTAAACTTGCGAGTCCCAATATGCTGAATCTTTTTAATGAGGTCAGGATAGGTTTCTCTGTTTGGAATTTCAGCACAGACAAAACGATCTACATCATCAGCAGTTAATATTTTTTTTTTTTACAAAGTAAAAAAGTAAGTAAAGTTCTGCATTGGACTCCTGTCTGTAAAGTCGTGCTATTTTCCTCTCACAGTTCCACAAGTACATGGGGTTACCAAGATGATACCCCAGCTTTTGTCTAGGTTTTTGTACAAGGGCTAGACAAAATGTTTTTGACTCCTGGGGTAAATGTAGCTTTTTAAATAAGCAGACAGATAAATATATATACATGAACAAAGTAACCAATAAATGCATGTGCGGTAAACTCCGTTTTTGAAATTCTCAAGATTCTTTATTTGTCACATGCATAGTTATACAGGACAACACGCAGTGAAATGCATCCTGATCCACATATCAAAAACTGTGGAAAGTTAGAAGAATATCAGTTAAATTAACAAAAAGTCATAGACTGAAAGATAACAGTATAGTAGAACATAATAAATAAGTAAAATTATGTGAATAACGTAGAACTAAGTGTTAAGGTGTAATAGTGTAGTAATTATTGTGCAAAACCAAAGTTAGACTGGTGCATAGTTAAATGAGGCAGTTTGTTTGTTTGCGCTACTGTGATCTTTACTTTCTTTTTTTACATTTTCTAATTTTCCTAGTTTCATATCCTTTAACTTTCTCCAGATGTGTATAGCGCCTTTTTTTTTTTTGAGCCTTTCTAAATTCACTGGTTTCATAGTCTCTAACCTGCTCTGCATGTGTTTAGCGCCAACGTTTTTAAACGTCATTATGAAGTTCTACTTTGTCATTTTACACATTGTCTTTTAATTCTGAGCCGTACACTGCAATATATAGAACAGAATAAATCCTCAATACAGTATAAAAATAAAAATTCTAGAAGTACGGAGTAGAATTTCACATTAGATGATATCACATAGTATGATTTGGATTTGTTGTCCTGGAGACCTCATTCATCAAGCTGCCTCCCCCATTTTGCCATTCCACATCTGAAATAGCGCTAATCCGATGAAAGGATCCCTCATTCCCATGTCCCCATTCATCATGGATGACTTTACCTTAGGCAGGCAATCTACAATTTAAAGAGACTGTTATTTTCTTGTGAATTATTACATACAGGGTAGGATTCAAAAGTAATGAGCCTCATTTTGTTCTGACGGCGATGGTGGGTGTTGGCTTCACAACGCAACGGAGCTCCTACCGCTCCGAGCTTTTGGAGTGGTAGGATCGGCCTTGACGGGAACCCTTGTGCAGTAGTGCGTTACACGGCGGAATGGAAAGTTCGTTAGAGCAACGGTATGCGTTGAAGACGAAGACCATGCTCATTGCCTTCTTCGGAGTGAAGGGGATCATCCACTACGAGTTTGTCCCGCAAGGACAGACCGTGAATGCTGCTTACTACTTGGAAGTCCTGAAAAGACTGAAGAAGCGTCGCGCGCAAGCCAAGGGACATCAAGGACAGCTGGAAGCTTCATCACGATAACGCGCCCAGCCACACCGCCTTCATCGTGAGCGCCTACCTGGCCCGGGTGAACTTTCCGGTGGTCCCCAAGCCTCCCTACAGTCCGGACGTGTTGCCTTCTGACTTCTCCTTGTTTCCGCGCTTAAAATCAGCGCTGAAAGGAAAACGCTTCGACTCGATCGAGGACATCCAAGCAAATGTCAAGGCAGCCCTTGCAGCCATCCCGGAACAGGCCTATGTGGACACCTTCGAGTCATGGAAAAGCCGCCTACAAAAGTGTATTGATGCAGGAGGTGCCTATTTTGAAGACTATTAATTAGTTGTACCGATTTGCTCAATAAATTTGTCTTTTTGAATAAAGGCTCATTACTTTTGAATCCTACCCTATATGCATTATTTTCACTTTTACTTTAAAAACTTTTGTAAAAACAATACTTGTCCATTATTTTCGGCCACGTGCGTGGTTACATCTTTCTTCCCAGACATATAATACTGCTCGTGTTGTGAAGGGCGTTGCGGCTGAACATACGCTAAGGATATGCCTTTGGATCATTTGCTGTCTTTTTGCTGCTTGCTAGCTGCCTCTTCTGCCTGTCGTTGTTTTAAGAGCTGCACTGCCTGGTCTCGCGTGACGTTGTAAAAGTATACCTGTCTTTTATTTCTGGCCACGGGTGTGGTTGAATTCTGTCTTGCAGGATGTATAACGCTGCTCACGTTCAGTTGGGGTAGCTGCTATCGCAGCTTTCACCACATGTGTATAGCGCCGTTTTTTTTTTTTTTTGAGTCTTTCTAATTTCACTGGTTTCATAGTCTCTAACCTGCTCTGCATGTGTTTAGCGTCAACGTTTGTAAACGTCTTTATGAAGTTCTACTTTCTTTTATTCATTGTCTTTTAATTCTGAGCCGGATTGGACATGCTTTTTTTTCAATTCCACTTGTTCCGGGCTGATAATTACTTTCCTTATTTTCTGAATTTGCACCTCGATTATTCTTTTTTGCTCTTTTTTCTGTCCAATGCATTTGAGTCTCTTTTCTCCGCGCCCGATTGGATGTGCTTTTTTTCTATTCCACTTGTTCCGGGCTGATCATCACGTTCCTTATTTTCTAAATTTGCACCTAGATTATTGTTTTTCTTTTTAGCATTTTTTTCTCTCCATCGCTTTTGGGTCTCTTTACTTCATGCTTTTCTTTCTTCTTCGTTTAATCGTCGATGCTTCATTTCTACCCTATTCATTTCATTTCTACCGTATTGACCTTATACACTTTATATGCACTGAGAGCCCTGGAGCTGTGTGTGCTGCATGACTGCCTTTACACTACTGATTTGTTTTTTTTGATATTGCTTGTAAGTAGGGTGTGTCTTGCAAGACTCTCGTTCTATGTTCCCATGAGACGCACCGTGGCAAGTCTCTTTCGTCTCGCAGGTCTATAAATTATCTTTCGAGAAGATCACGTATCGTAGACTATCAGGACAGGGGACAGGATTTCTTTTTATAATAGATATATATATATATATATATATACACACATGCATTTTATGTATATATGTGTGTGTGTGTGTGTGTATATGTATATAATTTTATATATATATACACACACACGCATATTATATATATATATGCGTGTGTGTGTTGTGATATGTGGCCGGCCTTTCATCCCAGCCAATACCCCCAGGCCGCCAGGTGGAGCCCTTCCTGCAGCATGGAGGTGCCCCGAATGCCAGCAGGGAATACTGGACAATGTAGTTTTTATTCTCAGCCCTGTTGGATACCTTGGGGCCCATTAGAGGACACTGGAGGGAGGCACAGAGACTATTTGCCTTACGCCCAGGAAGTACGTCAGAGTCACGTGGACAAAGGGAACGATGTGCTTCCTGGGGGTGGCACGCTCTCGTTCGAGCCGGTTGTAACGGCCGACCCCTTACCCAGCCGGCAACTACACCTCCAAGACCTGTGGTCTGGATAATTTACTGAGATGAATCTAACTATCAAGCCGTACCTCTTAACAAATTACACTTTTCCCCCCCAATCGACGATGTACAGTGGCGTGAAAAACTATTTGCCCCCTTCCTGATTTCTTATTCTTTTGCATGTTTGTCACACAAAATGTTTCTGATCATCAAACACATTTAACCATTAGTCAAATATAACACAAGTAAACACAAAATGCAGTTTTTAAATGATGGTTTTTATTATTTAGGGAGAAAAAAAATCCAAACCTACATGGCCCTGTGTGAAAAAGTAATTGCCCCCTTGTTAAAAAATAACCTAACTGTGGTGTATCACACTTGAGTTCAATTTCCGTAGCCACCCCCAGGCCTGATTACTGCCACACCTGTTTCAATCAAGAAATCACTTAAATAGGAGCTGCCTGACACAGAGAAGTAGACCAAAAGCACCTCAAAAGCTAGACATCATGCCAAGATCCAAAGAAATTCAGGAACAAATGAGAACAGAAGTAATTGAGAGCTATCAGTCTGGTAAAGGTTATAAAGCCATTTCTAAAGCTTTGGGACTCCAGTGAACCACAGTGAGAGCCATTATCCACAAATGGCAAAAACATGGAACAGTGGTGAACCTTCCCAGGAGTGGCCGGCTGACCAAAATTACCCCAAGAGCGCAGAGACGACTCATCCGAGAGGTCACAAAAGACCCCAGGACAACATCTAAAGAACTGCAGGCCTCACTTGCCTCAATTAAGGTCAGTGTTCACGACTCCACCATAAGAAAGAGACTGGGCAAAAACGGCCTGCATGGCAGATTTCCAAGACGCAAACCACTGTTAAGCAAAAAGAACATTAGGGCTCGTCTCAATTTTGCTAAGAAACATCTCAATGATTGCCAAGACTTTTGGGAAAATACCTTGTGGACTGATGAGACAAAAGTTGAACTTTTTCGAAGGCAAATGTCCCGTTACATCTGGCGTAAAAGGAACACAGCATTTCAGAAAAAGAACATCATACCAACAGTAAAATATGGTGGTGGTAGTGTGATGGTCTGGGGTTGTTTTGCTGCTTCAGGACCTGGAAGGCTTGCTGTGATAGATGGAACCATGAATTCTACTGTCTACCAAAAAATCCTGAAGGAGAATGTCCGGCCATCTGTTCGTCAACTCAAGCTGAAACGATCTTGGGTGCTGCAACAGGACAATGACCCAAAACACACCAGCAAATCCACCTCTGAATGGCTGAAGAAAAACAAAATGAAGACTTTGGAGTGGCCTAGTCAAAGTCCTGACCTGAATCCAATTGAGATGCTATGGCATGACCTTAAAAAGGCGGTTCATGCTAGAAAACCCTCAAATAAAGCTGAATTACAACAATTTTGCAAAGATGAGTGGGCCAAAATTCCTCCAGAGCGCTGTAAAAGACTCATTGCAAGTTATCGCAAACGCTTGATTGCAGTTATTGCTGCTAAGGGTGGCCCAACCAGTTATTAGGTTCAGGGGGCAATTACTTTTTCACACAGGGCCATGTAGGTTTGGATTTTTTTTTCTCCCTAAATAATAAAAACCACCATTTACAAACTGCATTTTGTGTTTACTTGTGTTATATTTGACTAATGGTTAAATGTGTTTGATGATCAGAAACATTTTGTGTGACAAACATGCAAAAGAATAAGAAATCAGGAAGGGGGCAAATAGTTTTTCACACCACTGTAAATATAAGCACGCAAAAAGCAGATGATGTAAAAATAAACTGATTAAATGTATGAAATAAAACCACAAGACAAATTCAAAAATAGAAACATAAATATAAATATCCCTCCACCCCATCAACAATGAGACACCACCATATATAAATACAACAAAACCCTCCCTTGCCCCTGTAACATATAACACACAACACGAATAACAAAAATGAATGATATACTGAATGATTGTGAACTTGAGTCCGGTTATAAAAACTGTCCTGAATACAGATGACTGAACTAGTGGTAAATGAGTCGTTTGATTTTCCCGGCAAATGGAACAACCTCACCGTGATTCCTCGGTGTATGGTGGATGGCGAATCGACCCCGGGGTCTCAGCAGATGAAGGGTGAAAGCAGTCCGGCAAAATGAAAAACAAACTGGTGCAAAGGCGCGATGTGGAAAACAGCAAGTAAGTTGATACGTGGTTGAAAACGAATGGTCTCCTTTCTCCTCTCTTCTCTCTCCTCCTCTCTCCTTTCCGATTACTTAAATAGTCCTTGTGACGGCTGTAATTGATTAATTGCGAACAGGTGTTTTCCAGGTTAGAGGCTGTGGTCTTCTTCCATCATCCGTCCCCCTTTACGGGGATGGCATTTCCTGATACACACACAAACAGCAAACGGGACAATGGAAACAAGACGCACTCAGAACTAACATTTAACAACACTAACTATGTAGCCCCGCTACACGGTGAAAGAGACAAAAGACTTCCGCATGTCGGCAACCGGCGAGGGACACGTGACCCAACCTGAAGCTTTCTGGGAAGGAGGAGGTCCACGTCCCGCTGTTTGCTCCTTCGTCGAAGAAAAAACAGACTTGGACTTTCTAAAGGGGAAGGGGGAGGCGAGCGAAGCACTGCTCATCCCGCAAGAAGGTAAGGAGGGCCGGGAAGTGGCTGATCGGTCTGTCGACAAATTAATAAAGACAGACCGCAGTTCGCTGAAGAAGGCAACCCGGCCCTCAGACGAAAAGAACTCCAAATCCCAGAAGCCTCCGCGAAGCCCGTCAGTGCATGTGTCGACAGCGGACGTTCTCATTGGCTCCCGACTAGCAGGTAAGAAAAACAAGAAAGTAAACTTGTCTCCGGTCGAAATAAATAACTTTGTAGATGTGCAGGAACTCAAGAAATTAATCGAGCCCGTGCAAGGTACTTTACAGATGATGACGGCGATAAAGAAGATCATCGAAGATCTGGGAGCGACA
Source organism: Erpetoichthys calabaricus (assembly GCF_900747795.2). Taxonomy (NCBI): domain Eukaryota; kingdom Metazoa; phylum Chordata; class Cladistia; order Polypteriformes; family Polypteridae; genus Erpetoichthys; species Erpetoichthys calabaricus. Next base: position 118,697,361 of record NC_041402.2, read on the forward strand.
GCCGAAGCGCCTTTGATACGGGTGAATGAGTACCTGTGACGTTTGGGACGAGAACCTCCCATCTTATATGATTTGGCGGTACAGGTGAGTCATATCGGTACCGTACAGCATAAAGGGACGCAGTGTGATCCGGGCCCGTGTTTAATAAGTAGCGGGTGCCAAAGCATTGCGAGCCCTACAAAAGAATGTGGGTTAATGACAGAAGGGGTGGAGGAAGCGCCGATCGACCTGGTGCTGAAGACGCCGCCTCCTTACAATAAAAAATCAAAGGGGATTCAGACAGTGAAAGGGCTCTCTTTAACTAATAACTGTGAACAACCCCCAGATTAAGAAGGAGATCCCAAAAAAGAAAACGGGGTCTCCTAACAAAAAAGAAAAAAGGAGCACAGATAACTAACAGATGCACTGTATATATACATACACATACAGTACATATATATATATATATATATATATATATCTACAGTGCATCCGGAAAGTATTCACAGCGCATCATTTTTTCCTCATTTTGTTATGTTACAGACTTATTCCAAAATGGATTAAATTCATTTTTTTCCTCAGAATTCTACACACAACACCCCATAATGACAACGTGAAAAAAGTTTACTTGAGATTTTTGCAAATTTATTAAAAACTAGCAAAATACCCGCGCTTCGCAGCGGAGAAGTAATGTGTTAAAGAGGTTATGAAAAAAAAGGAAACATTTTAAAAATAACGTAACATGATTGTCAATGTAATTGTGTTGTCATTGTTATGAGTGTTGCTGTCTTTTATATATATAATATGCACACACACACACATAAACATATATATACATAAACATATATATATACATATCTACATATACACATATCTACATATACATACGTATATACACATCCACATAAACATATATATACATATACAAATTTACATATATATATATATATATATATATATATATATATATATATATATATATATATATATATAGACATAGATATATACATACATACATTCACATATATATATATATATATATATATATATATATATATATATATATATATATATATATATATATACTGTATATATACATATCTACTTATTGGCTCCTGTATTTAGGATATGGCAGGTTGGATAATGGATGGATGGACATTTGTATGCATAGCCCTATTTGCCCATTTTCATTTTTTTTCTTTCTTCAGTAATATTTCAGCAAACCCGGAGCTTGTCAGTTCAAATCCTGGTACTGACACCACTGTGTGACCCTGAGGAAGTCACTTCACCTGCCTGTGCTGCAAAAAACAAAAGTAATGTAACAAATTGTACTTCAGATGTTGTAAGTTGGTGGAATAAAGGCATAAGTCAAATAGATAAATATGTATTATACACATAGGAACTATTCATTTATTTTCAGTTAAGTCATCTGCAGCAAACTTTTATAAATGAGGGTTTCTCCTTTTTAGATAGTGCAAACTGTTTCTTCTTCATTGACGTTTTCTCTTGGAGAGCTTTTTTCATTTCATTGAAAATGAAAGCAGCAGCTGCCAAAATATGTAGCTTTCTTATTAATTTTTCAACATTGTGTAAAATAAATGTATAAAGTAACATAAAAGGTTTAAATACTGGTTATTCTTCCATCCATCCATTTTCCAACCCGCTGAATCCGAACACAGGGTCACGGGGGTCTGCTGGAGCCAATCCCAGCCAACACAGGGCACAAGGCAGGGAACCAATCCTGGGCAGGGTGCCAACCCACCGCAGGACACACACAAACACACCCACACACCAAGCACACACTAGGGCCAATTTAGAATCGCCAATCCACCTAACCTGCATGTCTTTGGACTGTGGGAGGAAACCCACGCAGACACGGGGAGAACATGCAAACTCCACGCAGGGCGGACCCGGGAAGCGAACCCAGGTCCCCAGATCTCCCAACTGCGAGGCAGCAGCGCTACCCACTGCGCCGCCCTGGTTATTCTTTTACACTAAAATATTACTACACAGATACAAAAAAAGTAAAATGGATATGTTCTTTTTCTTTAAGGAGATTAAATATTACTGAAGAAAGAAAAAAAAAATTAAACAGCCAAATGGGGCTATGCATATGAACTTAAAAGTTTTAAATAAAACAGAAATATATATTTTATTTTTACTTGGTTAACTTGTGGAGGGTGTATCCTGTAGCAAAGCCCTAACTGTTTTCGTGAAAGCCCGTTTCAGTCAATAAGTCTTATGTGTGTGTTTATGTATGTGTGTATATATATGTAGATATGTGTATATGTAGATATGTATATATATGTATATGTATATAAATGTTTATGTGTGTGTGTATATTATGTATATATAATATATATATATATATATATATATATATATATTAAAAAGACAGCAACACTTATAACAATGACAACACAATTACATTGACAATCATGTTATGTTATTTTTAAAATGTTTCCTTTTTTTTTCATAACCTCTTTAACACACTACTTCTCTGCTGCGAAGCGTGGGTATTTTGCTAGTATATATATATATATATATATATATATATATATATATATATATATATATATATATATATATATATATATATATATATATACATACATACATATACACACATACATGCAGTTTCAATAACATAGAAATCAATATAAATATTAACATCATTATCATATGAGAATATGAAGTAATATATAAGAAGCACATTTCATATAAATATAAATTATTAAACAGTAAAATCTTCTTCTGTAATTTGCTACCGTGGCAATTTGTGTGTCTGTCCAGGATTTTAAATCACCTGTAGCTCGCAAACCGTTTCACCTATTGACTTGAAATCTGGTACACATATAGTACGTCACGTCTACTATCCGCTTTATGGGTGATGATTGTATTACTCTTTTTATGTTTATTTTATTTTATTGTAGAATCAACTCCTATCTGCGCACACCAGGGCGGCCGTGGGCGGATGCGTATGGTGTATTCACTCCATGTTATCGTGCATTGCGCTGTCACTGGTATTTTGATAAAAGAATTTGAACAACATATAAGAAGCGTATTAATTATTAAACAGTAAAACATTAACATTTAAGAAGTAAAGTTAGATTAAGTACTACTGCAGTGCCCTCGGGTATACCTCATTTTTTGTTTGTCCATTACATGCTTAAATGTATACATTTTTTGGTGTACCTACCCGAGAACACGCGAAATATAACCGAGCGTGGGAGAAGCATGGATTTTAAACACGCGCTGAGTTGATCTGCTGGTCTCCCTCGTGGAATAACTGGTAATGTTTGAATAAAATCTACAGCGAGTAAAACGACATTACCTCCTATTTTTTGTTTTACGATCTCTGAGATGTTGCTTTTTTCGGTTCAAGGCTTCATAAACTCTTTTATGTTGTATGGTGTACTTATCCCAAACCATCATCTTTGAATGTTGCAAGACTTTCACCTTGTATGTAGATCGGGGTAATTACATTCATTGCATTCCTAGCCTGAATCACAATCTGATTGTATGGGTGGTTACCTGGCACTGTAGGGTTGCCACCCGTCCTTTAAAATACGGAATCGTGCCGCATTTGAGAATGAAATTGCGCGTCCCGTTTTGAATCAATACTGGACAGGATTTCTCCCGTATTTTTTTTATCATTTTTTTTAAAGCAGCGTCTCATGCAAATCATCCCACACGCATTTTATGAAGATGCCTCCTTTCCTACTTTTGATTGGGTAATACTTGATGTCATCGTTAGTTTGATTGGTCTTTTTAACTGTCCAGTGAGGAGGGCGTGTCTTTTAAGTAGAGTCTGCAAAGTGTTGGCACTGAGATGTGGCGTCAGCGCCAGAGTTGAAGCCCCTAATGTTGCGGTCAGCAAGTCGGCTAACATCCGCCATGTGCCGTCTTTCAGTTGCGAGAAGCAGATCATAGAATGGTTGAAACTGTTGCCCCTAACGTTGCGCCACGGCGTGTGGTTCGTTTATACCTCGTGTCTTCTCATTAAACTTTTATCTCGCGAATATGTTATTGCAATCTGCAGCGGGAGCGTTTCTATAAACTTAATTTAAACTTACGTTTTACACCGTGCTTTGTTTCCCTTATGAACATGCTTGAATGCTTCACTCGCTCCCTTCTCAATTGTTTAATTAATTTTTTGCTCTTCGCTGTTTCCGGCTCTTCCGTCATTTCCCCCTACTTCGTTCTTTTATCTCGCGAATATGTTATTGCAATCCTTAACGGGAGCGTTTCATTAAACTGATTGAAAATAGTTTTGCATTTACCTTTTTAGTAAAAGGCGAGCTTTTAAGCCTGAGAAATCACCCCGTAAATGCACACGTTTAATTGCACATGTGTTAATATGTATGCTTACACAGTATTAAAAGACAGTCAAAAATTAACGTCATTTACCTTCGTTCCCGCGTTTGACTCGTGCTGTAAATCTCTTCGTTGTTTTTAGTTCACGTGATTACGTAGGAGGCGTGATGACGCGATACGTGACTCCGCCTCCTCCATTACAGTGTATGGACAAAAAATATGTTCCAGTTATGACCATTACGCGTAGAATTTCGAAATGAAACCTGCCTAACTCTTGTAAGTAAGCTGTAAGGAATGAGCCTGCCAAATTTCAGCCTTCCACCTACACGGGAAGTTGGAGAATTAGTGATGAGTGAGTCAGTCAGTGAGTGAGTGAGTCAGTCAGTCAGTGAGGGCTTTGCCTTTTATTATTATAGATAAAAAAACTGAGAAATCACATGTACTTAAGTATTCACAGCCTTTGCTCAATACTTTGTCGATGCACCTTTGGCAGCAATTACAGCCTCAAGTCTTGTTGAATATGATGTCACAAGCTTGGCACACCTATCCTTGGCCAGTTTCGCCAGTTCCTCTTTGAGACCTCTCAAGCTCCATTAGGTTGGATGGGAAGCGTCGGTGCACAGCCATTTTAAGATCTCTCCAGAGATGTTCAATCGGATTCAAGTCTGGGCTCTGGCTGGGCCACTCAAGGACATTCACAGAGTTGTCCTGAAGCCACTCCTTTGATATCTTGACTGTGTGCTTAGGGTCGTTGTCCTGCTGAAAGATGAACCGTCGCCCCAGTCTGAGGTCAAGAGCGCTCTGGAGCAGGTTTTCATCCAGGATGTCTCTGTACATTGCTGCAGTCATCTTTCCCTTTATCCTGACTAGTCTCCCAGTTCCTGCCGCTGAAAAACATCCCCACAGCATGATGCTGCCACCACCATGCTTCACTGTAGGGATGGTGCCAGGTTTCCTCCAAACGTGATGCCTGGCATTCACACCAAAGAGTTCAATCTTTGTCTCATCAGACCAGAGAATTTTCTTTCTCATGGTCTGAGAGTCCTTCAGGTGCCTTTTGGGAAACTCCAGGCGGGCTGCCATGTGACTTTTACTAAGGAGTGGCTTCAATCTGGCCTTTCTACCATACAGGCCTGATTGGTGGATTGCTGCAGAGATGGTTGTCCTTCTGGAAGGTTCTCCTCGCTACACAGAGGACCTCTGGAGCTCTGACAGAGTGACCATTGGGTTCTTGGTCACCTCCCTGACTAAGGCCCTTCTCTCCCGATCGCTCAGTTTAGATGGCCGGCCAGCTCTAGGAAGAGTCCTGGTGGTTTTGAACTTCTTCCACTTACGGATGATGAAGGCCACTGTGCTCATTGGGACCTTCAAAGCAGCAGAAATTTTTTTGTAACCTTCTCCAGATTTGTGCCTCGAGACAATCCTGTCTTGGAGGTCTACAGACAATTCCTTTGACTTCATGCTTGGTTTGTGCACAGACATGAAATGTCAACTGTGGGACCTTATATAGACAGGTGTGTGCATTTCCAAATCATGTCCAATCAACTGAATTTACCACAAGTGGACTCCAATTAACCTGCAAAAACATCTCAACTATGATCAGGGGAAACAGGATCCACCTGAGCTCAATTTTGAGCTTCATGGCAAAGGCTGTGAATACTTATGTACATGTGCTTTCTCAATTTTTTTATTTTTAATAAATTTGCAAAAATCTCAAGTAAACTTTTTTCACGTTGTTATTATGGGGTGATGTGTGTAGAATTCTGAGGAAAAAAATGAATTTAATCCATTTTGGAATAACATAACAAAATGTGGAAAAAGTGATGCGCTATGAATACTTTCCGGATGCACTGTATACACACACACACACACACTATATTATATATATATATATATTGTGAAGGATTGCCGGCTTTCTACTCCGGCCCTCACCCCCAGGTCGCCAGGAGGAGCTCTCCCAGCAGCGTGGACGTGCCCCGAATTCCAGCAGGGCATCATGGACTCTGTAGCTTATATGCACAGCCCTGCTGGATACCATGGGGGCCACCAGGAGTCGCTGTAGGGAGGCTGTCGGACTCTTACGTGCCCTATAACCCGGAGGTGCGTCATGATCACATGACAGGAAACGACGTGCCTCCGGGGTGAAGAAAAGTTTTTATATGACCCGGAAGTGTTCCTAGTCACGTGGACAGAGAGGGCGAAACACTTCCGGATCAAGGACTATAAAAGGACTATGGGAAATCCCAGACGTGGAGCTGAGCTGGGTGGAAGGGTGGCAACGCGTCTGGGAGTGGAGGATTGAGTTTATTATTATTGATTATTGATTTATTATTGAGTATTGTGGAGAGGAGGGTGCTTTGTGCACTTTATTATTATAATAAACTAGCAAAATACCCGCGCTTCGCAGCGGAGAAGTAGTGTGTTAAAGAGGTTATGTAAACATATATATACATAAACATATATACATATATATATATATATATATATACATATACACATCCACATATATATATACATATATCAACATATATATATACACATAGACACATATATACATATACTTATTTGTATATCTACATATATATACACATATATACATATTTGTATATCTACATATATATACACATATATACATATAAACACATATCTATCTACATACATACACATATATCCATCTATCTATATATATATATATATATATATATATATATCTATATATATATATATATATATATATATATATATATATATACACACATACATATCTATCTATCTATATATACATATCTATCTATCTATATATATATATACACATACATACATACATATCTATCTATATATACACATACATATCTATCTATATATACACATACATACATACATACATACATACATATCTATCTATATATACACATACATATCTATCTATATATACACATACATACATACATACATACATATCTATCTATATATACACATACATATCTATCTATATATACACATACATACATACATACATACATATCTATCTATATATACACATACATACATACATACATACATATCTATCTATATATACACATACATATCTATCTATATATACACATACATACATATCTAATATATATATATATATATATAGCTGATTACCCAGTGGATTCGCTCACTGAGTGCAAGAGAAAAAAATAAAATGTATGTATAGAATAAGTTTAATTGCCAAATTTATTTTTCCACAAATAAAGGGCACTTACAATAACATAGAAATCAATATAAACAACATTAACATCATTATCATATGAGAATATGAAGTAATATATAAGAAGCACATTGCATATAAATATAAATTATTAAACAGTAAAATGTTCTTCTATAATACGCTACCGTGGCTATTCGTTTGTCTGTCCAGGATTTTAAATCACCTGTAGCTCGCAAACCGTTTCACCTATTGACTTGAAATTTGGTACACATATACTACGTCACGTCTACTATTCGCGTTCCCACACATATGAACATATATATATATATATATATATATATATATATATATATATATATATATATATATATATATATACATACACACACACATACACATATATACATAGTGCGTTGCAACACGGGCTGCGATTGTTACATGGGAGGGAGAGGACAAATCACAGCTTCCCGCTTTCTAATCGGGCTTGTGATTGCTGCTTTGACGGATGCCCAGATCCCACAGTATTTCCCCTTAGGAGAGGCGTTAGGCAAGTGTAATTGAATAGCGGTGCTGCAAGTTATTGCTCTTTTTATCTTTATTTTATTTTATTGTAGAGTCAACTCACAGCTGCGTGCACCAGTGCGTGCGTGGCGGATGCGTACGGCTGACGTTTTCATTGTCTACCACCTCCGCTAATCATTCTTGAGGCAGATTGAAGACTTAAGTGCCAGCTTAACTGAAAAATTAAAGAAAACATACTAAGTTTTAAAACAAATCAGTTTTAACGGGAAAAGATGCCGACGAAAGAAGAGAAGCAGCGGGACGCTAGGGTGAAGAGCTGCTCATTAAGCAGCAAGCTCATCAACCTCTGAGCAAACGAATGGTAAACGTACAGAGAAAGAGGATAAATACTATGAATGGTCATGTCAAGTATATTCACTCCACGTTATCGTGCAGTGCACTGTTACTGGTATTTTGATAAAAGAATCTGAATAACATATAAGAAGCGTATAAATTATTAAACAGTAAAACATTAACATTTAAGAAGTAAAGATACATCGAGTACTACTGTAGTGCTTTCGGGTATAGTACATTTTTTGTTTGCCCATTACATGCATAAATGTATACATTTTTTGGTGTACCTACCCAAGAACACGCGACATGACCCGGCAGTTAAAAATTTATCGCTCCAGCAATTTTAACTCTGTTACAAAGTCATCTAATATGGTATTGCAAACGGCAGCAGGAGCGTTTCTATAAACTCAATTTAAACTTACTGTTTACACCGTGCTTTGAAGATGCATAGTATGCGACACGTGTTTCGCCGTAATTGTGGGCTCATTAGGAGTACACAGTCACTGCACTCCCTTACTGGAATCGAGCCTCGGACGTAGAGGCGAAGCCCCTAACGTTGTGCTACGGCGTGTGGTTCGTTCATTTGACAGCATGTAGATCGGGGTAATTACATTGCAGGCATTCGTAGTCTGATTCACAATCTGATTGTATGGGTGGTTACCTACCAGGTAACGCTTGTGGTTGGTGAGCAAGTCGGCTAACTTCTGCCACGGTGCCCTCTTTCAGTTGCGAGAAGCAGATCATACAATGGTTGAAATAGTTTAATATATATAGCAAAATCACAGCGCTTCGCAGGGGCGAATATGGTATTGCAAACGGCAGCGTTTCTATAAACTTAATTTGAAGTTACGGTTTATACCGTGCTTTGTTTCATATTCTTTTCCTACTTTATCAATTGTGTAATGTGTTTTTTGAACAGGTTTGATTCATGGAAGTGATCACTCCTGCTGCGTTCAGTCACTTCACGTGAGCCGCTCTCTTGTGTGATGTTGCGATGTCCACGGGTTTATTTAATGTTAGCTAAGACCCGGCAGTTAAAAGTTTCTCGCTACAGCAATTTTAACTCTGTTACAAAGTGATGCAAACTCTCGTTTATACCTCGTGTCTTCTCATTAAACTTGTATCTCGCGAATATGGCATTGCAAACGGCAGCGGGAGCGTTTCTATAAAGTTAATTTAAGGTTAGGTTTATACCGTGCTTTTTTATACCTCGTGTCTTCTCATTAAACTTGTATCTCGCGAATATGGTATTGCAAACGGCAGCGGGAGCGTTTCTATAAAGTAAATTTAGACTTACGGCTTACACCGTGCTTTTTTATACCTCGTGTCTTATGAAGATGCTTGTATGCGTCACTCACTCGCTTCTTATTGTTTCGCTGCCTTGTCAATTGTGTAATGAGTGTTTTCTTCAGCGCTCTTTGGGGCTCCTCCTTCTTTTCTACGTACTGAGTTCACAGTCAGTTGACGTGATTACGTGGGAGGCGTGATGACGCGACACGCAACTCAGTCTCCTACGGCCATCTTGCTGCCTTCCATTACAGTATATGGACAAAAAAGAGGTTCCAGTTATGACCATTACGCGTATAATTTTGAAATGAAACCTGCCTAACTTTTGTAAGTAAGCTGTAAGGAATGAGCCTGCCAAATTTCAGCCTTCCACCTACACGGGAAGTTGGACAATTAGTGATGAGTGAGTGAGTCAGTCAGTCAGTCAGTCAGTCAGTGAGGGCTTTGCCTTTTATTATTATAGATATTTATATTTGGACTTTTACCTGGTGTCTGACGTCTAGTCTAAGGGGTTCAAGGGGTCACGGAGACCTTTAATCTATCACTATATATATATATATATATATATATATATATATATATATATATATATATATATATATATATACATATATACAGTACTGTGCAAAAGTTTTAGGCAAGTGTGAAAAAAATGCTGTAAACAAAGAATGCTTTCAAAAATGGAAGTGTTAAATTATTTATTTTCATCAAATCAACAAAATGCAGTGAATGAACAAAAGAGAAATCTAAATCAAATCAATATTTGGTGTGACCACCCTTTCCCTTCAAAACAGCATCAATTCTTCTAGGTACACTTGCACACAGTTTTTGAAGGAACTCGGCTGGTAGGTTGTTCCAAACATCTTGGAGAACTAACCACAGATCTTCTGTGGATGTAGGCTTCCTCACATCCTTCTGTCTTTTCATGTCATTCCAGACACACTCGATGATGTTGAGATCAGGGCTCTGTGGGGGCCATACCATCACTTCCAGGACTTCTTGTTCTTCTTTACGCTGAAGATAGTTCTTAATGACTTTGGCTTTATGTTTGGAGTCGTCGTCCTGCTGCAGAATAAATTTGGGGCCAATCATACGCCTCCCTGATGGTACTGCATGATGGATAAGTATCTGCCTGCATTTCTCAGCACTGAGAACACCATTAATCCTGACCAAATCTCCAACTCCATTTGCAGAAATGCAGCCCCAAATGTTCAAGGAACCTCCACCATGCTTCACTGTTGCCTGCAGACACTCATTATTGTACCGCTCTCCAGCCCTTCGACGAACAAACTGCCTTCTGCTACAGCCAAATATTTCAAATTTTGACTCATCAGTCCAGAGCACCTGCTGTCATTTTTCTGCACCCCAGTTCCTATGTTTTCGTGCATACTTGAGTCGCTTGGCCTTGTTTCCACGTCGGAGGTATGGCTTTTTGGCTGCAATTCTTCCATGAAGACCACTTCTGGCCAGACTTCTCCGGACAGTAGATGGGTGTACCTGGGTCCCACTGGTTTCTGCCAGTTCTGAATTGATGGCACTGCTGGACATCTTCCGATTTCGAAGGGTAATAAGCTTGATGCGTCTTTCACCGGCTGCACTAAGTTTCCTTGGCCGACCACTGCATCTACGATCCTCAGCGTTGCTTGTTTCTTTGTGCTTCTTCAAAAGAGTTTGAACAGCACATCTTGAAACCCCAGTCTGCTTTGAAATCTTTGTCTGGGAGAGACCTTGCTGATGCAGTAGAACTACCTTGTGTCTTGTTGCTGTGCTCAGTCTTGCCATGACATGAAACTGTCTTCCTCAACCTCACTTGGTAGCATAGTTTGGCTGTTCCTCACCCAGTTTTAAGCCTCCTACACAGCTGTTTCTGTTTCAGTTAATGACTGTGTTTCAACCTACGTGTGACATTGATGATCATTTGCACCTGTCTGGTATAATTGGTTGATCATACACCTGACTATAATCCTACAAAATCCCTGACTTTGTGCAAGTGTACCTATAAGAATTGATGCAGGTTTGAAGGCAAAAGGTAGTAACACCAAATATTGATTTGATTTAGATTTTTCTTTTGTTTGCTCACTTTGTTTATTGTTATCAATTTACAAAATGCAATTATTATTTATATTTCTGAAAGCATTCTTTGTTTACAGCATTTTTTCACACCTGCCTAAAACCTTTGCACATTACTGTTTATATATTTATGTATATATATATATATATATATATATATATATATATATATATATATATATATATATATATATATATGTATACACACACACACACTGTATATACACACATACACACACATACTAGTTGATTACCCAGTGCCTTCGCTCACTGAGTGCAAGGGAAAAAAATAAAATGTAGTCTATAATTATTAAACAGTAAAACATTAACATTTAAGAAGTAAAGATATACTGAGCACTACAGGAGTGGTTTGGGGTAAACTACATTTTAAAGGTGCTATACACAACAGGTAAGTAGTAGATCCCTTGTGAAAGGCGGTACACGACCGCTGTGGTATAGAAATTACATTTTCTATGTGATTGTCTAAATTTCTGCCTGACAACCTTGCACTACGTGCCTGTGATTTACTTCTTAAAATAATTCATCACAAAAGGAACTTTGGATGCTGCAGGGTTTTAGTGACCCGAACTCAACTTAAGGGACAGTAAGTAGTAGTGCAGCGTAATTTACAAACAGAGTCCTGCTTCAATGCCACCGATTACACTCATTCACAAAGATTTCCACTCTCCCAGGAGCCGACGGGGCACTTGAAGTGTCACAAACAGTGCGAGGAGAGAGAACACTGCCTGAAACTGCAAAGCTCTCGACCCCCCGGAGCAGCCAGACATTCTGCGCCTCCTAGCATCCACTTTGTTCTCACACACATTGTTTACAGCTCGCCGCAGTGAAAAAGTAGAATGACACAAAGCTGTTTTGCTCATCTCTTCTACTATCAATTACTGCCAACTAAAAAAGAGTTACAATGTGTCAGTTTCCGCGACAGTCACATGGACGAATAAATAAAACTTCTCTGTCAGAACGCGCCTGGCGGTGGACGGGTCAGCGCTGTAGTCCAGAGAGGAGGGCTGGGAGAGGACGACGCGGGGTGTAGTTCTGTGGGGTAGATCGGCGTATTTGTGTTTACTACTTTTCAATATCAGTAAAATAACTCTCACACAAATAACAATTCGTAAAGACGATATAAAAATGGCGTCCACAAACGAAGTGAGTAATTCCTGTATTATAATATGTTCTGTGGTCATACGTAATTTCCATATCGCGTGTTCATACGTAATTTCCGTTTCAAACGCGAACAGAATTTTATATATATATGTACTGTATATATATATATATACATACGTATCTAAAAGTTGTTTTTTAACTCTTAGTTAATGCAACCAAAATTTACAGTCTGTCTTCCCCTTTTTTATTTAAGAAGTGACTCTGACAAGGGGCTTAAGACTTTTCAGCCACTGCAGTTTTGTTTCCCCTAAGACTGCCATCTCTGGATCTGTAGAAAAATGTAATAAAAAAAAAAAATCACATTGCTATTATAACTGTATACAACATAGTAACAAATCCCATCATGTATTGGTAGCACAGAATGCCTCACAGAATCAGAATCCAGAGTTTGAACCCTGTGCCCAGTTCTATTCTGAGTGGGGTTTGCAGGTTCTCCACAAGGTTTTTTTCCCCACCACATCCTCAAAGGTGGACAGATAAGGTTAATGAGTGATGGATGAATTCAAAACAGAACTTTTTGGTCACAATATGCAAAGGTATGTTTGGAGAAAAAAGGGTGCCGGATTCCAGGAAAAGAACACGTCTCCAACTATTAAGCATTGGAGTGGATTGATCATGCTTTGGGCTTGCATTGCAGCCAGTGGCACAGGGAACATGTCATTGGTAGAGGGGAAAATGTATTCAAATAAATGCCAGCAAATTCTGGAAGCAAACATCACATCATCTATAAAAAGAGTTGAAGTTAAAAAGAGGATGACTCCTACAAATAGATAATTATCTGAAACACACCTCAAAATGTACAATACCATAAGAAGAGCAAGCTGACGACTTTGCCATGGCTCTCACATACCTACGATCTTAACATCATTGAAAATCTGTGGATAAATCTCAAAAGAGCAGTGCATGGAAGACAGCCTAAGTATCTTGGAGAATTAGAAGCTTTTGTAAGGATGAATGGTCGAAAATACCCTTGGCTGGCTACAAAAAGTGTTTACAAGCTATGATATTTGCCAAAGCGGGTGTTACTAATTAGAGACCATGTCAGGTGCCCAAACATTTGCTCCAGGCTCTTTTTTTTTTTTTTGGAATTTTGTAGCTGGAAAAAATTGTAATCTTGCTCAAAATATTAAAGAAATGTGTCATCTTTAACTTTATGTCTTTTGGTGGTCAGCTCATCTTCTACTCACCTAACTATTTATAGTTAGACATTTTAAGAAAAAGTACCCAAACGATTGCATGCCACTATACATCAAGCTGAGTGGTCATTGGTTCTCAACTCTTGCACACACACACAACCAGCCCCTATGGCTTAATACAAAAATTGAACCTGTTTGATTATGATGGAGCAAGTCACATACTGGTTGGACTCCACCATTGTATATAATAGTAATAATAATAAATTTTATTTATATAGCACCTTTTCCATGCTCAAGGAGCTTCATGCTTCAGACATCATGACATTTGGCCATGGGAGTATGCCGTGACTGTATCCAATAATGTAAATGAAGTCTATGACTGAAAATCACTAGAAAAGTCTTGTACTGTGATAGGGCATTTACTGAGAAACAACATGCATTTGTACTTTTGGTATACGCTTCAATAGAATCTAAATGCAGAGACAACCTTTGGACATTTTGCCACTGTTCCTGATGATAAGAGGTTCATGGCAGAGCGTGATTTTTAAATAAATAAATTGAGGTTGGCAGAGTGCAAAGTGCAGAGTTCCCTATTGGTGTGGGTGTGTGCATGCCGGCGCTACTCTGAAGTTGATTGGGGTGCCTGGCTGATCGTGCATTCCCATGCAAATGCAAGCACGTCAGTTAGCTGCCTCATTCACACCTCAGAGTAGGTAGAGGATAACACCTACACCCAATTGGGCAGTATATAGGAAGCCAACACTGCAGAGAGGGAATCAGATTAAAGAGGAGAGAATGGAAGTTAAGGAAGGAGAGAAGCAGGACGATGAGGAGCCCATGTCATAAAAAGTGTAGGCGAATGGTCGGGAGTATACCCAGAGGAATCAAGCGGCAGGGGAGTATGGGACTGGAGAAGGGGTGCTCCTTAGAGCAACAAAGAGGAGTAAGAGTGGCCCTGTTGTGCAGCGTCTCCCTGTTCACACCAACGGACAGGCTAAGAGAGATGTGAGTGGGGTTTGGTGGGCAGTTCTAAGGATACAGACAGACTGGTGGTAGAAGCCCAAACCCGGGAATTAATTAGAATTTTGTACTTGTCAGTGGGTGTCTCCTCATGCAGATTTTAGAGAAAGGCACTGGGGCTTGCGTTTATTTTAAATGGATGGATAGATTCCTGCCATGATTTTAACCTCATTTTCAGTGGATTATTTATTGGATTTCAGCCTCCATCTAAAACCTTTGATGTTATGGATTATTTATTTATTTATGGAAAATATTGCACTGTACTTGTGAACACTGTTTACTTTTGTTTGGATTTTATTAAAAGCACTTAGCACTTTTACACCAACCCCTTGCTGACTGTGTGTGTCCTCATTTGCCCGGCTCATCTCGGTTAATGACTATCAACTGTTCTGGGTTCAAGAGGCTCCCGGAAGCAACCAGGGAGTGTGAAGCCAAACATCACATTCCATGACAAAACTTTCCTGAATGACAAAAAACGCTATTATACAATCATTAGAACTTAACATTATTTTGGCACATACTGAAGGGAGTGCAAAAGAAAGGTATAATTAAAACTTACCAAAAAATCTTCTTCACAATAAACTTTTCCATTGACATTATAAAAAGCCTTGCCCCTCAGTCTTCTTCCTACAAAAGGAAAAAATAAAATAATAATATGGACTAAAGAGGTTAAATTATCAATATGCACTGGTATTTTTTGAAAGTTACAAAACTTGCAATAAAAATTAATGAAGGATGATTTTCAACAAGCAAATACACACAGCAATCTTCAGTAAACAAATACACACAGAGCCCTGGTGATGGCACAGCAAAGGAAGATATAGTCAGCAGTGTTTTTTTGACATTAGGTCTCAAACCCCCATTCATTTATTTTCAAATAAAAGCTAATTATGTACCAAGCTGGCCAGTTTCAGCAAGTAAATGATTACAGAAAGGCAAGATTTTACCCATCATGGAAACCAAGTATCAAGTGACAGACTACCTGTTCAATGACAGATCTTCCTATAAAATCAACAACCTAGACTTTTGTTTCATTAATTATTTATTTTGCTACTTGAAGATTATTCTTGTATTTTGTGGAGCTGAAGGCTATTAGCTTATCCGCTAAACTGTAGACAAAGTGATCATATTAGCAACTTACTTAACCTGCCAGTGCTCCAATTTTCGAAATACAGAAAATTAAAATATTACTAACTAAATGCAAATAAAGGCCACACTATCTTTATGATGCCGATGTTTGCCAAATTACAATCCCTTCAGTGACATCAGAAATCTTCCATAACACAACTCGTTATATAATAAAACACAGAGTTTTAACGAGAAGTTTGTTGGTGGAGAAACCTTAGTAAAAATGGCCAGTTTTTGTCAGCAGTACACATGTGTACAAAGACTGGGTGAAAGAATGCTTACTTTCTGGGATTATCATCGTCTTGTACTTCCCCATTACTTTTAACAATCCCTCAGATTGTATATTCTGATTGCGGTAAAATTTCATGTAGATGGATACTAATCTGAACACAATTTCAAGATATGAGCCAATACATACAGAAGAAAACTAATCACTTTCCTTAAATATATCACTTGGGCTCACAGACATCCCACCTTAATTTGTTTCTCTTTCACTCACAACTGTCAATTGTTTGAATTAGATATCCTTTCATATCTTGCTAAAATTTACACAGCTATGCTGCATCACAAGATTCATTATTCTCAAAGTTAGAAAAAAATGACACTTTGCCACAAATTTCACGGTTGCTTTCCCATTTATCAATCTAAAATTCTTTAACTGGATTCCTGCTGCTCCTAAGAACACCTTTATGATTGACATCATTTGGCCACAGAGTGACCAATTTCAGAGTGGTAATAGCAGCCAGTCTCTAAATCCAGACTGAACCGAGAGTTTATCCTCTCTCTTTAATGAAATGCTCATAAAGGTTCCATTTTCCACTTGCAAACATTGCCATTAAAATTCTTTCTGCACCCAAACTGGGAGATAAAACAGAAACGTGATGGTCACTTAAGTTAGTGTGGCTGAACTGTTGCCAAAGGGATTACAAATGTGCCTCTATTTTAGTAGAGCCAACTACTCAGACTGGTGTCTGTTTCATCTTCAACGGTTTACAGATGAACCCATGGAAAGGCAAAATACTCTTCCCTCATAAATTGGGCCGTGAGCCTTTTAATATGGAGCAGCATTTACTTTCACCGGCCATTCCAAATGTTAAATGTACAAACTTTGGCCTGCAAGACAAACAGAAAGCAGAACAGATTCCCCCTGTTCTACTGGGCAATTTGTTTCTAAATTACTAGCTGTGCTGTGCAAACAGACACATTCCTTCTGCCTGAGGTCACTGGCTTGCCCTATTCAACTTCGGCCTGTGCTGGGGGTTTTCATGCCGGGAGGAGGGAGAGGCCCTTCCTCTACCCTTCTTTGTTAGTGGCACTGCTAGGAGCGCCATTCGCAGTTCAAACTCTTCCAAACAAAAGGTGGCACTGCATGCCTGAGGCCTGCAATGCTGGAGTACAGGAACTCGACCTTTGCTTTTTATGCCAAGACTTTCCCTGATGTGGGTAACAATGGTGCTGAAACAGAATCAGGGCCTGCAAATAACCTGAAGCCTTGCAGCATTCACATGCTTGTTAGTTAAAATGAAGCACGCGATTAA
This sequence comes from Erpetoichthys calabaricus, assembly GCF_900747795.2. Taxonomy (NCBI): domain Eukaryota; kingdom Metazoa; phylum Chordata; class Cladistia; order Polypteriformes; family Polypteridae; genus Erpetoichthys; species Erpetoichthys calabaricus. The sequence goes on from NC_041402.2 coordinate 118,715,069, forward strand.
CAGCTAAAAATAGACTAAGATCAATAAAAAAAAAATATTCTGAATACATTTTCCATAGCCAAATTCACTCATATTTAATAGAACATCGGGATTACACTTATACCTTTATGTGTGACTGATGCAAAACAAAAGGATTTAAACTTTAATAAGCAACAACAGGAGGCATGTTTATGTTTTGTCATCCACACAACATAACTTATGTTCCCCACCAATAATCCCACTGGAGGGTTCTAAAGTTCAAATGGATGAGTCAGGGCTGCATTTCATACCACCAGTAAGTACTGAAAGGTGAAGTGTAAATGCATTGTTGTTATGTACACCCATTGAGATGTGCAAAATTTGTTACACCAGCTATGTTACCGGAGGTAGCAGAATACATTTGAAAATATTTAATATTTTATATCTCTTGCCCTACATGTACCCTTAGCATTTGTCCTACACTGTTCTCTGTATCCTTGTGTGTCTCAACACATCTTAGATGGAGTTTCTTGTATCTTATCATTTTGAGGCATGTTGCTCAACTTGTGTCTGCATTTTTGACAACCAGTAACAGCAGACAGTCCCCCATTACCCACCATGAAAACAACATTTGCATTCTTCTCAATACTTTCTTTGTTTAAAGGTGACTTTCCTCTGATTTTGTGTGTATCAACTTTCCTTATCCAGTGCTTTCTGTCTTGATTATGTTTCACTGACCAAACTGATTGCTCGGAAAGACCGGACACACACACAGACATTAGCATTTTATTATATAGAATGGGTCACAAAATTAGTAGGCAGGAGGTCTACAATAGGGAAATATCTTAAAAGTGAACAAATAAGACCAAGTGTACATTGGTGGGATTGTATCTGCAATAATTAGTACAAGAAATTGCAGAGTAGCAAGCACGAAATAATATATTCAGCAGGGGCAAAAAAAATGTATTCATCCTAAACAGAGGCACCTGTATAATACAGGGTTATTCTTGATGCAGTCTTTTTCTTCTCCTTTGAGATGATGCAGGTATAACCTTTGAGGAATTAGAGAGGGAGTTCAGATGAATATGAGTTGGGATAGACAGCTAATAAGTTTTCTTTGCTCTGGGCCATTAGGCATGGCTAGTGAGAAGTGAAGGCTTGAACTGGGGTGAGGCAGCATGATGTAATGACCATTGGCTTCACAGCCTCTGAACTCAAGATGGATATGGAAACAGGACATAAATGATCAATGTACTCTGCAAAACTGGGTGGGGTTAGGATGGGGGCAAGAGATCAGATACATGAAAAGAGAGGAAAGAAGAATGGAATGTGTCATTCCATTCAAATTACTGTCTCATATACTGTACAAGTAGCTAGTCTGATATTTGTGCATCCTGTAAGGAAAACCTTGGCAGGGCAGTTTTCTATTACAAGTCTTCCATTTCAATGCTCTTTCATTGATGAGGAGCACATCATATTGTGACTATAGGCTAGGATTTCTTGATATGTAGGGCTCCTCTCTACCTTTGTTAAATGACACATGGCTCAATATAAACTCTGAGTCAATTTAAAACTCTCAACTTACTTTACCTGCTAGCTTTCTGGAACCAGAAACGTTATTTCTTGTAAATGTTTACTACATACCGACACAAATCTGAGAAAGTAATGGAAATAGGTTGCAAAGTCTCCTCAATATTGTTTATCACAAATAAATCTTAATTTTAATCTCAGATGTGCAAGCAATGTAGGACCTTAAGCAGCACTGACAGTCATTAACCTGGACAATAATTAAATTCAAACCGATATCAAGGTGTATGATAAGACAAAGTAGAGTGATCAGCAAATTCAAGCTCAAGAACCAATGTAACATAAATCTATCAGAAGAGAATACTTTGATGAAAAGCCTCATCAAATTGCTTCAAAAAAACATTCACAGCAAGGCGCCAGTGGCATGCAAAACCAGGTATGCACAGTATGTGACTGCAGAAAACTGATCAAAGATTCAAGGTGTAGCTTGGACAACATGGCTATACTCTTTATTTGTGTCTCCTAACAGGCTTCAAGATACCTTTGACAGAGCAGGAAAGAGTAAAATGAAAGATCACAAAGCCCCTTTGTAACTGTCTTGAAATCTGTATATAAGACGTGATTAGATATAACCGCTGATACCTTAACTTAAGAAAGAATTAAAAGTAGTAACCTGTGGGGTGAAAATGGCATTTGGAGACTTTGAAGGTGAATAGGTCAGAAGGCCTGGAGCCAGAAGAAAGTGGGCAACAGGGGAATTTGTGACCAAATAGATTGTGCCAAATCTGAAAAATCACTGGAGTTAAAGCATATGTAATGAAGGTCTAAGAGAAAAAGCAAAGATTTTTCCAACTGTGAAGGTAAAAACTTTTTAAAGAACAGAACTGAACCAAAAAAAGTGGAAAACACAGAACACTGCTGTGCCTGCCATCTTATGAAGAAAAATGATGAATATGCTGGGACATGTGGCGACTTGAGCCCTTTTAGATTTCCATCATGCTAGACTGTTTATAATACCATTCTGAAATAAATGAGAATGCACATATTACAATATAAGGAAAGATGCATATTGAAGGTTATATGGAGAGAGTGGCACCATGACATATATATCTATCTATCAGGGAAGATGTAGGTGACAACTGCTTTATTATAATGGTCTTTTGAAAGATTTGTTGTAAAAACCAGGAGCAAAGGACAAAATAGGCATGGGAAGTGATACAGATGACAAGGATGCTAGTAAGACATCTGAAGGGATCAACAGAATCTGTAATAATAGCATAGTCCAGTTAGGAAGCTACTCCATGCAGCAAAATTAAAGACTGTGATGCATAAAGATTCACAGTTAGATTTTCAAGTGGATCATTAAGGAAAATCACAACTTCCTGAGTCTTAACACACTAATCAAGCTGATGGTAATATGGGGCAAAAAAGTTAGGAAAAAAATAGATATTAGAATCTTGTAACAGGTGAGGAGCAGGGTAGAAGAAATTATTGTTTCTAGAAGAGGCTGAAGAGGTTGGACTGGCAGGGTTGGTGATGTTGACAGCTGCCCGGCTATTGAGAGGGGCAAGGAGGGGGCTTAGAAAGGCAGCAGTCCTAAAGTATACAATATGGAGGCAGTCAAAGACTGGAAAATAATATACATGGTATATCATAGACTTTCTCAATTAACAGAACATTAGAACAGTTATGACAAGAAAAGGTTATTTAGCCAAAGAAGCTTATCCATCTTATTTTCCTTAGGCTGTGAAAGATCCTTAAAGTCCTACGCTCCACCACATTACTTTGTAATTTATTCCATGTGTTTATGGTTCTTTGTGTGAAGAAAAAAATTCAAAAATCTGTGCAAAATTTGTCCTTAATAAATTGTTTATAATTGTGTCCCCGTTTTTTATTTGTGGAATTTTTTTTTTTGTAAAGTTACAGTTCAGATCCACAGAACTAACTCCTTTCAGTATTTTTAAAACTTCATTTATGTCACTCTTTAATCTTCATTTGCTTGAATTGGAAAAGGTTCAGTCTTTCCTCATACCTCTTAGCCTAGGTTGTTCTTCTCTGGACTTTCTCTAGCGTAGCTACGTCTTCTTTATAATACAGAGACCAAAAGTGCACAAGATAATTCCTCATTAGTGTGTTATGTAATTTAAGCATACTCTGCCTTGACGTCTGCTCCACACAACGTGATATGTAACCCTAACATTCTATTCACCTTCTTGATCGCTTCTATACACTGTCAAGATATAGATTATGATGAGTCACCATGACTCCTAGGTATTTCTCATAAGGGGTACTTTCAAGTTTCAGACCTCCCATTGGGTATTCAAATCTAACATTTCTATTATTTTTGCGCAATGGCTTACATTTACTTGTATTTCATCTGCCTGAAATTTGCACCAACCTGTATGCTGTTTAAGTCCATTTGTAGCAATTTACATTCTACATTTTCTGGCCTACCACCATTTTATTGTATCATTTACAAACTTATTTATATTCCTGTCCTTTTATACATATTAAAAATAGAAGATGCCCCAGTGCTGACCCCTCACACCATAACTCTTTGATTCCTGTGTTTGAGCCAGTTTTACACCCATCAGTGCTATATAAATAAAATGTATTATTATTATTATTATTATCTACACACTAGTCCTGAATTCACTTCTTTTAGTTTGATGCTGTCTCTCATGTAGGACCCTATTAGTATTCTAAGCAAGTTTTTCTAGTTCAGGGAACCTAAACTGCCACAAATGCCTAGGTTTACTATATTTATATAACTGGAAAACAAGCAGGGCATTAATCACACTGTGAGTCAGTGGTCAAGGCTGAACCTGTAACCGTGTGGTTAAAACTCCAAATCTTTAAACAGTAGTCCGTAGTTCCTATACCTGTTTCTTTCACAATCAGGGAATTTATGAAGTTCAAACACAGCATTCAGGCAAGTTAAATCCTGGGCAAAACAATAAGTAGGAGGGAAAGTACCAGCACTCTGCAAGTGCCATCTATATAAAGCATATAGTATAGTACATGTTGTACTGTACTACTTTATTGCTTTTTAGGTTTCATATTTTGGATCAAACCATACAAATTGACAGCACAAGGTCCCAAAGCCAAGTTTTTCATTCACAAAGCAGATGCATAACTTAATTTAGTGCAGAAAACAATCTTATTCCTGTTTTTTCCATAATAAGGTCAGAGTGAAATAATTTCAGGCAGAGAAAAGGGTGCAACTTAATTGTAAATTAGATGCAATGCAGGATATCTTCGAAAGCTAGGAACTTAAGAAACCGGTGATGTTCCTAAATGAATTGAGTCATACATCAGTGGTTAGTGCGAGATTAGATGCAATATTAAGAAAAATAGAAATTAATCGAAATTTGACCTTTCAATTCCCGAACTGGATTAAACATTTTTTCATCTTAAGGATAATTAAATATCAGCCTAAAAATTGCTACCATCAACTCATGACTGGATACATTTGAGTGGACATTTAAAACAATTCAGATACTGAATGTGAATTGAGAATAAAACAAGTTTCAGCGTCTTGCACCAAAGCTAATGCAAATTCCAAACTGATCATATAGGAAACTTTCCCAGAATGCTGGGAGTTGAAGGTACAGTGAAGCATCCTGTAAAAAAAATTATTTTGGATTCTTTTTTATAATTATTACTATTAGGCACTATGTAGTAGAGGCATAGGATTGATTTAATAGGATGCAATGCTGTGAATCACGCTGGATTGTATCCCTGCAACTTCTCATTAGTAAATCTTATGTCAACTCAGAAAGCGCAGATGAATGAATTTGCTTTATTTGTGTCAAGCAGTCTTATCTATAGTTAACATATGGGAAAGCCTGCTTTACACTTTTCTAGCACGTACACCATTAGTAATGTTTCCCATATGTAACAAGAGCTGTGGTTCGGAGTTTAAGTTATCATTCATAACAAGCATGTGAATTAGTCCAGTGCACCTTACTTACATGATTTGGCTTCTCTGCTGGCTTTCTTGTCCAAAAATGCCATACATGGCTAGATTTGACTTTAGTTTGGTTTTGTACAACATGCTTTTTGAGCAAATTCTGACAGATCATTTATAACTTTTGCTTGTTTTCTTAAATGTGTGTTTTTGTATGGCAATATGTTTGCTGTGGTGACCCCTAAATGGGAGAAATCTATTCTGGACAGGCATATAATTTGTCATTTATCAGTTTTATGTATCAAATACTGTCTGTTTGATGTGGAATTCTGCCTTAATAAAATGTCTTTAAATTGTAATTTATGTTAAAATAATACCAGGGACTAATTTGAACATCAGATTGAAATCTCTGTGGAAGCATTCACTTGCTCAATTTTTATGCAGTGGACAAGTACTGGCTTCATGTAGCACAAAACTTCAAAATGTTCAAAACAAAATTAGACAAAGCAATATATCTACTATTTGGTTACACAATTCCTTCAACACTAGTAGAATATACAAACTGGAAATTACATGGCAGAGCATCATCTTGAGGTAACCAATCCAGCAAAAACGCAAAAGCATCACAGTCATCAACCAGATTTTGTGTTAATTCTTCCTCAGTTCTCGAAGACCAATGTAATTTTTCATTTAAATTAATTTTTTAATATTGCTTCCTTGACTCATTAAAAATCTTCTTTTTCCATTTCTATGATCAAACAATTTACAAACTACAAGTAAATACTCAAGTTTTCAAATACACTGATATTTTTCTCTGGATTGTATTTGAGTTATATACAAGGATTTTACTTGTATATAACTGGTTTATTCTTCTATTTTCTTTTTTTTTTTTTTTTTTTATAATTAGCCACATGATAATCAGCAGACATAGGCGTCAATGACACTTCATCAGCCGCTCGAAGGTTAGCCTTGGTATTTACACTTTTGCTTGATATTTGTTAATTGGAGGTGTTAAAATGAGAAATACTTTGTGCTAAGTGCTAAAATTTTGCTACCTTAATAAGTAAAGAAAATATAATGAAGTACAAAAACAAACAAAGAAAATGAAGCATCTAAGATGTGATAGTAGTTCTCTATCTGAATTCCACAAAAATATGAGATATTCAAATATACATTTTACTCATCAGTACAGACTAAATGGAGGAAGGGGCAATCTAATTTAATAATGAACTCAATTTATTATGGAAATGAGTGTTTGAGTAAGAATTTCCTGGATTGAAAAATTCTAGCCAGACAAATTCCCTGAGGAAAATATAAAGAACACCAGATAACAGAAAATGCTTGATTCCTATCTTGGCTGTAAAGTACCAAAAAAAAAAGTGTGTTATACAATTTACTAATCGTATTTTAGGTGTACATTAAACTGTATTAGTGGTTGCTTTAACCTGGCCTGCATCACACAAATGCAACTAGACTCAGTAAATGACTATTTCCCTTTTGGTCTTGAGCATAAGTTAACAATAATTTAAAAATTTTAGTAGATCTTTGAGTGTGGTCATAAAGAAGGGACAAAGAAAAAGGGCCAACTAGATTTACACATGAGATGAATCCATGTGTAATCCATGCAGTTTGTGAACAGATTCCTGTTATGGCTGCGGTGAAATCACCTACCAGAGGCCCCTCACAACTTCAATTTCATCCAAAGCCTACAAAACAGGTCTTGTTTACATGAATATTCTTCAGTGCAGAATTTTTCTAATGCATTGTACAAATCATATTTGTATGCTACAAAACATCTTGAGCTCTCTTGTCAATTGCTGAATAGCAGGCAACTGAAATTGCTAAAAAAATAATAATTACAGAAGCAATTAAGGGACAATCCATAAAACCACTGGTCTGAATACATTTTCAAAGGATTAACTCATTTTTTATGTTTAAGTACTCAATGGTCTAAGTGGATCGTGCATTTGTCTTTTAGGAGACAAGTGCACAGACAATTTCAGCCTCTGCCTTGAGAGCCATTAGAACTGTTTTTGCCTTTTACTCCATCTAGTAAAATATGCCATAAGAGAAAAATGATGCCTCAGATACAGAGCTGACTGTAGTCAACATATGAGGACAAGGCACAATTGTTCCTTCAAATGAAGACAAGCCATAAGATAGGGAGTCTCCCCCACAGAGCACTGCCTGGCACTCCTATGTCAACCAGGTAACAAAAGTCTGATCTATGTTTGCAGAGCAGGATAGTATTTAGTTACATTATGTTTACACCAGAGATTGAGCTCAACAAGCTTTTCGATGTGATGGCTAAAGCAGACTAAATGTGGGGTGGTTGTGCTAAGATTCCCATTTTGTATGAAAATTACACTTATTTTTCACTTACAAGTTGAATATTATTTGATAATAATTTTAATAATTTTCTAAATGCTCAATAAAAATATTCAGTTTGGCAATATTCCTAGGTTAATTGCTTCATTCCACATCTCTACGCACTACAGTATCTAACCCTTAAGCTAAAATATCAGTAAGCCTATAGTTTTCAAAAATAACAACAGTCTTCCTATAGAGTAGCACATTCATGCAGTGTAAACATGTGATCATTGTAGGATGCACAATCAAAGATTATAGACAATGTACAGTCCAAGTATAGAATTTAGCAAGACAAGCAGTTGACATGAATTGCAGCCATATCAAAGGAGCTTTATATGCTTTCCCCCAATTTACTGTGATTCAGGAATTGCCCTTGCATTGGGCATTACTCCTGTCGTGACCAGCCTATGGCAGACAACACATTTAGAAATCACAAGTCTTCAATTTTTATAGAATTAACATACTTAAATGTTTATTTGGTAAAAACAGAAATCTGTGGAGTTTTGTTTTATTTGCAGAGTTGGTATAGAAACTGCAAACACGAAAAAAAAAAAAATAATAAAGGCAGGTCCACAGTTTTACCTTAGGCACTAGAAAAGTCAAGAAACCCCTGTTCACAGTCAACATAATCATATGATACAACTCTTCAGAGCATCAGCTCTTGAATACATTCTGAGGAGGTCACTGTAGCAGGTGGAAATGCTTCTACTATTGCTTCTTGTATTACACCAGCCCTTTCCCAGCAACCAGTCAACACAGAAGAGAACGTAGCTGTCATTTACATAGTCAGTTTCCATCTGCTCAATGAGACAGCGGATTAACTGCCTTGTCAATTTCCATTTCACCATCTTTAGCACTGGGAGAACTCATGATGGAACCAAATCTTTCCCCAACTGTTGATGACCCTTGTCCAAACTTTTGATGCTGATTGGTTATTTGACCACATTCAGTTTTAGCAAGATTAATGCATTTTGATTCAAGACCATGCAATACAATCAGGAGTTAGTTGAGACATTTGTCATTGTCTCAGACATTGCCATTTCTGGCTAAAATATTTGAAAGAATTATTTACAATCAATTGGTTGATCACCTTAAATGCAATAATTTATTTGAGATCTACCAATCTGGCTTTAGGCATTATCATGGTTTTGAGACGGCCTTCCTTAAAGTATTCAATGATATCTCTATTATTACTGACTCAGGTGGCGCTGCAGTCCTTATCCTCCTGGACTTGACTGCTGCCTTTGACACTATTGACCATGAGATATTGCTGTTGCAGCTTGAACATCTTGTCATTTCTAACAGGTAGACACTTTTCAGTGACTTTAAATTCCTCTTTATCGTCTACTGCTCCTCTTAAATGTGATGTTGCTCAGGGATCCATTTTGGGTCCTATTTTGTTCTCTATATACCTTCACCCTATTGGAGCTATTTTTAGGAAATTTAACATTTCTTTTCACTGCTATGCTGATGATACACAGGTTTATATTCCCGTCTGCAACTCTGCAATAAATCAACTGCACAACTGTCTTTCTGAACTAAGATCCTGGATGGCTAATAAATTTCTTGATCTGAATCAAAATAAAATGGAGGTGCTTATAGTGGGTCCATCAGCTAAAGCCCAAATTGGTCTTGGATTTCTCGGCTCTTTCTTTGTCTTTTGCCAACCTCAAGTCTGCAATCTAGGTGTTATCTTTGACAGTAACCTCTCTTTTGAGAAACAAGTTAATTCTGTAGTCAAGAGTTGCTTTTTCCAGCTTCGTCTATTAGGTAAGATCAAGCCTTTTTTATCTTCTAGGGATCTTGAGAAAGCTACTCATGCTTTTATATCTTTTCTCGCCTAGATTACTGCAACTTGCTGTATTCTGGGATTAGTAAATCCCTGATACTCAGGTTACAGTTGGTTCAGAATGCTGCCGCTCGCTTTCTGGTTGGGGCAAGAAAGTATAACTCTGTTTCTCCAATATTAGCTTCTTTACACTGGCTGCCTGTCAGTTTTCGAATTGATTTTAAAATCTTGTTGCTAGTTTTCAAATCTTTACATGGGCTTGTTCCTGCCTATTTATCCGAATTTTGTGTTTTACACCAGCCATCCAGAGTGCTTAGATCTTCTGGTCAGTTGTCTGGTCAGTTGTCTCTTGTTGTCCCTCGTGCCAAGTATAAAACTAAGGGGGACAGGGCTTTTGCAGCTGCTGCTCCTCGACTGTGGAACTCTTTACCTCATTACATAAAGGAGTCATCTACAATTGAACTGTTCAAAACAAGATTAAAGACTCATTTCTATTCACTTGCATTCTGTGACCTTTAGTAATACTGATGGTTTCCTCATTGTGATTATGTAACATTACTTCTATTTATTATTTATTTTATTTATCTTCATTTATTGTATTTCTATTTATGTTATTCATGTTAATTGAATGTTTTTCTTTAATTCTATTATTGTAAAGCATTTTGGCCACAGCATTCCTATGTTGTTTTAAATGTGCTATATAAATAAAGTTGACATTGACATGCGAATTATCAACATAAATTAAAATGTAATACACTTTTGCATTTTAAACTAACTCGAATATTGCATACCATAGTGAAAAACAATCGATTGTTTGGCTGATATGTTTTTAACATATGTAGTTAACATGTTGGATTACATTTAATTTTGGCACAAATAAGCTTCCATTTAAACATACCATACTCAGCGATAAATACTAAAAGGCTGTGTAGTTGTAAATGGTTTATATTTTAGAGTACCCATTTCACATCACCTTCCTTCTCTCTTGGACTGATAGATGGCTAGAGAGACTCTTACACCACACAAGCTGTCTCTCGTCCAATTAAATCAAAAAGACTTCACAAGGTGACATACAGTAATCCCTCCTTCCTCGCGGGGTTTGCGTTCCAGAGCCACCCGCGAAATAAGAAAATCCGTGAAGTAGAAACCATATGTTTATATGGTTATTTTTATATTGTCATGCTTGGGTCACAGATTTGCGCAGAAACACAGGAGGTTGTAGAGAGACAGGAACGTTATTCAAACACTGCAAACAAACATTTGTCTCTTTTTCAAAAGTTTAAACTGTGCTCCATGACAAGACAGAGATGACAGTTCTGTCTCACAATTAAAAGAATGCAAACATATCTTCCTCTTCAAAGGAAACAGAGAGGAAAGCAAACAAATCAATAGGGCTGTTTGTGCCACGGTGCTTCGCATACTTAAAAGACAAAGCTGTTGAAGGCAGCAGCTCACACCCCCTCCGTCAGGAGCAGGGAGAGAGAGAGAGAGAGAGAGAGAGAGAGAGAGAGAGAGACAGAGTTTGTTTTTCAGTCAAAAATCAATACGTGCCCTTCGAGCTTTTAAGAATGCGAAGCACTGTGCAGCATGTCGTTTCAGGAAGCAGCTGACAAAAGATAGCAACGTGAAGATAATCTTTCAGCATTTTTAGACGAGCGTCCGTATCGTCTAGGTGTGCGAACAGCCCCCATGCTCAATCCCCATACGTCAGGATCACAGATAGTCAGCGCAAGAGAGAGAGAAAAGTAAGCAATCTAGCTTCTCAGCCATCTGCCAATAGCGTCCCTTGTATAAAATCAACTGGGCAAACGAACTGAGGAAGCATGTACCAGAAATTAAAAGACCCATTGTCCGCAGAAATCCGCGAACCAGCAAAAAATCCGCGATATATATTTAAATATGCTTACATATAAAATCCGCGATGGAGTGAAGCCGCGAAAGGCGAAGCGCGATATAGCGAGGGATCACTGTATATAATTATTTCCAAAACCAGAAAAAAAAGATATGTAAATTTATGTGCATCTACAGTATATGATTCTAATCTTAAAATAATTAATTTTACTTTATTTTATATTATGATTTAATATGTCAGCAATGCCTTACCTACCTGCTTTGCAAAATCAAGATCAAGGTCAAAATGTTCCTTTCAAATTCCTTAATCACATTTCAAATAGCAATAGCCATTGAAATGGTTTATTTAAATTACTACACCTCTGGAAGCGCATACACACACACACACACACACACACACACACACTCCTCATGGCTGTGGAAACACACCGGATTAAATTAAACCTTACTTGCCAGATCAAGTAACAGAATAATTTAAAATAATCAGGGGTAAAATGTAACCTTTCCAACATTATAATTAATTGGTTTGCATGGGTAAAACAAAAACGTTTTAGTTATTGCAGTGCCCAAGTAAATGCATGGCTCTATGTACTCACTCCTAAATGCCCTAATGCAAAAAAATATACAGTGTATTTAATATTTATTTATTTAGGATTTCATTTTTATACAGCATTTATATATTTTAATGAAATCAGTAAAAGGGAATAGGTGTTACCATTTTCTGCACTCTCATTCAAAAAAGCCCTGTAAGATACCTATTAAATACCTATTGTAAAGTATTAAAAATCTATTAAAATATTATTAAATAGAAATATATTATAAAATATATATTATACAAATAATATATTAATACATGAAATTCCTATTATGGGCAGCACGGTGGCGCAGTAGGTAGCGCTGCTGCCTCGCAGTTAGGAGATCCGGGTTTGCTTCCTGGGTCCTCCCTGCGTGGAGTTTGCATGTTCTCCCCGTGTCTGCGTGGGTTTTCTCCGGGTACTCCAGTTTCCTCCCACAGTCCAAAGACATGCAGGTTAGGTGCATTGGTGATTCTAAATTGTCCCTAGTGTGTGCTTGGTGTGAGAGTGTGAGTATGTGTGCGCACCCTGCGGTGGGCTGGCGCACTGCCCAGGGTTTGTTTCCTGCCTTGCGCCCTGTGTTGGCTGGGATTAGCTCCAGCGGACCCCCGTGACCCTGTGGTTGGGATATGGTGGGTTGGATAATGGATGGATGGAAATTCCTATTGTAAAAATACACATCATGTATATAAATTGTGATAGTCACTCTAATCAACTGAAGATAACTGTTATGCACTTAAAAAAGTCTTTAACTGACTAATCATATTGCAAAAAATTTCATCTTGTTTTCGTTAGAAAATTTCTTCTTCTAAACACACTTTTTGAGTTTGGCAAGAAAACAGGGACACAGTTAGAAATCTTTTAAGGGTAAATTTTGCACAAACATTAGTTAAGGTTTTCCTCACACAGAGAACCATAGACACACGGAATAACTTACCAAGTAGTGTGGTTAACAGTAGAACTTTAAGGACCTTCAAAACTAGTTACTTTGGAAGAATTAAGTGGATATGCTGAATGGCCTGTTCTCAACTAGATTGTTCTAATGTTCTAATGAAAGCACTGGATCCTTGATTCTTTCTCCACACCTGTAATGAATATACATTCAACTACTCAAATGATAATGGAAGCAAGTCTATGGAATGTACTTACTTAATGCTGCAACACTCAATGGCAGTGCATCCAAGAATGTGTTCTAAGCAATTACAAATGTAATACTGGCTGTTATTGATGCTTGTCTTCTGTTTTGTAATATGTTTCTATCAAGTAGCGTTGCTGTATCTCTATATTTTAAGTTTTAAAAGAGACTACTTTTGACAGTGTAATTAGTTGTCTGCAAATTGTTCCACAATTTATAGACGCAGTTATTTTGTAGATTGGTGAATCTCTGCCCATCTTTACTTGTGAGAGACTCTACCTCACTAAGATGCTCTTTTTATACCCAATCATGTTACACATGTGTTGCCAATTCACTTAATTAGTTACAAAATGTTCTTCCAGCTGTTTCTTTTGAGTACCACTTACTTTTCCAGCCTTTTGTTTCTGGTATTCTAACTTTTTTGAGACATGTTGCTGCCATCAAATCCAAAATGAGCAAAAACATTTTAAATGTTTTCTATGTTCTACTGTGAATAAAATACACGAGATTATGAGATTTGCAAATCATTGCATTCTATTTTTATTCACATTTTACTCCCAAGCATCCCAACTTTTCTGGAATTGGGATTGTAAAATAAAATAAGGAGCAGTAGAGAAAAATGCCTTTTTAAATGTCAGAGAATCAGGATTCACAATTGGTTCATTATGAAAATACAAATAAGATCCCAGGCAAATTATTTATTGTATTTGTTAATATTATTATTGTAGCTGATACTCTCATCTAAAATATAAAACAAAAGACAAAGATACTGTCATCACTGGTATGCAAATGATTCATTTGCCCTCATTGCAAATCCTCCATTATATGCATGGAAACAAATAAGTAATAATTTGATATTTCAAAAGTGCAAAAGAGGTTTTGAATTATTTGACACTGGACAGGATATAGTATAATTGTGCAGAACTGATTATACCTGCAATAAAGACACTAAATCACTGCAAATGAAAAATGAACATTTTAAACAGGTATGTACTGCATTGCAGATAACATAAGTATATATTTATTCTATAGACACTTCATTATTCAGTTTTTTTTTTTTTTTGAAATTGGAGGTTTTATGCACACCTCCCACTCCTCACCAAAGAAAAAAACCAATTAAGTCATTTTGTTGCTTTCAACACTTGATGCAGTAAATACCTGTTTTCATGGTTATTAAATCCAATCAGTTTGCAGTTGAGCTGTGATTTCAAACATTTGACTTGTCTGGCATGAGGCCAAGAGAAACTCTGAATTATATAAACACAATACAGTTTTTCCAAATGTCCCATTCATATACAATCATGTTGGCAATAATATAAATTCATCATTATCAGGTTTCTTTAAGGCTTCTTCTGACTCTTGTGCATCATGACTAAATTTTCCACTAACTCCTTTCTTCACTCTGTCCATCCACCAGTATATTTAGGTTAGCATACACAATACTGGCTAAATGTGAAAGAGGTTCAGCCTCTGGCATTCTAGTGAAGTAATCAAAATATGCTTATTATTATTGCTGACATTTTCTACTATATTTAATTAATTGATATAAAATTACACCAACAATGTCTAATCCCACTTCACTGTCAGTGCAACAATCATTTTTAAAAATGTTCTGCTCGTGATAATTTTGGATTTTAATTAATAATAGCTTACGGTAAAAACCTGCATTTGCTGTGGCCTGCAAAGTTCTGTCTCAGAAAAGTCATATTGGCAGATCTATCTGACATTCTGTGCCCTGCACAAGTGTACACAAATCAGTATATATTTGCTCGTCTTTGGTGCGTTGATTGTGCAAGCATAACAGGTTTGGGCTACCCTAAACCCAAAGTCAGAAATAACGAGGAATAAAGTGCAAAAATATTTCTCAGTTAAACAATTTTGCTCTTCAAACACACAATTCAGCATAATGCTGGCAATAATTTAATATGCATAGCTGTTACTATTATTCTGCAACTCAGTCTTGACACTCCGATTCCATCTAATGTTTTGCTTTACATCTTACTGCTTCTCATCCACACACCTTTGGAGTCTGACTACATAAACACACTCATTCATAAAATGGACTGCTTCAATGCAAGACCAGCCTACTACAAACATAAAGGACAAAATAACAGGTGAATATACCAGCCTCTGATGAATGCAATATCAGGTTATAACAGAAATACTGTATGTGCTCATAAAATACATTTAATGCAATGCAATGCTTGCTGAGCTTTTAGTTTCATCAGTCCATCATATTTTTTCTGGGATATTTATTTAGAACAGGCAGTAACTGTAGTGTTTCATTTGTCATGCATAGCCACCCAGAGAAGATTCAAATGAACCAAAAGAATTTTTAAACAAGTACAAATAACGTAAACTTTCATAATGAGCGACAAGAATACAGTAGGCATATGTCCTTGACCGCTTTTTACTCACAGGCCCTCACTTCTGTCAGCATTTAATTTACTGTATTTCTTTGAGCTCTACACTACTATGTTACCAGTAGTATACACAAATGCTGCACCGTAATTACAATAACACTAGCACTTTCATTGTTTTAATCTGCTCCGCTCTAGCTAGCTTGTTGTGACCAACCCTTATCTTTCTCTTACACAATACTTCTTCAAACAAAGTCTTTCTCCAGTTCAACCAATATCTGTATCAGCACAGGTCTCTCTTTTAAATTAAGCCTTGATGCCAACCTGGGCAGACCACTTCTGGTCATTGCAATCCTTTAATGCCATGAGGCCAGTGACACTTACTGTTAGACTGCCTAAAGTTATACTTAATAGATGACTATTTATTATGGATCAATGGCTGAAGTACCCAACTTTAAAAAGCAAATCCAATGACAGATTAGAATTTTAGTATTTTTTATAGTAATATCTTCAGTAAAATAAAAGTGGTAACTGTAACACAGAAATATATTTTAAAAAGTGACTGTTGGGCTTCTGTACACTGCTGTAAGCACTACTGACTTTTATGAAACGTTTTCTCTTGATCGAATCAATATTCTGCTCATTGGTTATGTTTTCACTTTTTTGATAAAAAAAAAAGAAATTAAATTAAATCTACATATTAATTTGTAATTATCCACCTTAATAAAAGGATGAGTATTTGTATATCTGTGTGTCCATCTGCTTGCTATGTCTCTGTTGTATGGCATTTAGCATCAGATTTGTAAAAGCAGTGCTAATGTTTGTGATGTGATACCTGTTGGAATGAAAACTGTGATTAATTTTATTACTACATATACTGTATTACAAAATATATTCCAATAGGTGGTGAACTGGAAACAGTAACACTGAGCACTCGGATCGTTTACATTTCAACCTGTCTTCGATGATTAACACAGCAGGTATTGCTTATGTTTTGACAATTGTTTTAATAAAAAAAAAGGACAACTGAATTTATACACTGCCTAATTTGTATATTTTCTGCGACTGATGAAACTACATCAAGAAAAATACCTAAAGAAAAATAGTTCCAAGAATCCATTATAAAATAATTATGCCTAGTTTCTTTACATTGTCACAAGTAAGGAATCCATTCCTGGGAGCCCGGATGTTTCCCATTCCCGGGAATGAAACTGCTGGAATTCCCAGCTATATGGGAATGGCCAAACTCGTATATATAGTGTGTAAAAATCTAAAAATCAATCAAGAAATATCAGAGTTATAGTTAAAAATAATAAAGGTGGTGCCATTGCTGCAGCTTGCACTTCATCAGACAACAGCTTTGAACAGCAACTATTGCAATGTGTCAGTCTATTGCATCTGCATTATCTGTGCCAAAAACTTGCCATCTCAGAATGATGACAAGAAACTGGATGCATCAGTAAAAGCTGAAACAGCGGTGTTTCGGAGCAACGGCAAGCGTGGGCGTTGTTTAGAACAAGTATATCAGTATCTGATGACTGTGTCGCCTACTTCAGTGGAGGCAGAGCGTGCTTTCTCAGCAGCTGGCGTACTCTGCGCGAAGGTGCACTCTCGCCTGGACAACCGCACGCTGGACACGTTGTGCTTTCTACGCTCTTATTACCGCAACTAACTAGATACATTTACTTATATGACAACATGAACTGCTTGTAGTTAAGGTTAGTCTTTTATTGGTGTCAACATATTGCAGTAGTTTTATTAAAAATAAGTTTATTAAAAATGCCCATGCACTGTCATTCCCGGAAATGACATGCGGAATTTCCGAATTCCTGGGAATGGATAAACCCGTCCGGGAATGGATTCCCTACCCAAGTATGCATCATAAAAGCGGAAGGCATATTTTCTTACATCAAAACTTTTTTCTGCTTCAAAGTGAACATATTTGGTAAAGTTTTAAGGCTTTTGCATTCACTTATGGACCCATGTACCATTTATCTCCATTGTAAGTTGCAAGAACAGACAAGGTATTTTTGAAATTATAAAAATAAAAAAACACTTCTTTTTATAACACAATATTATGTGGTCAATTAGTATAAACCATGATTGTGAAGAAATAACTGACTTGCCATGTCAATGCCAAACTGATCCTTTAACTCTGTCTAAATATGAAAATGTGCCCTTGTAAATGTGCAGCTGATTCTATAAATGTAATGAATTATTATTATTATACCATTTATTTTAGCACCTTGTTCATAATGTTAACACATAACTCAAGCCAATATGTTAACAGATAAACAGGAAAGTTCTGCAGTCCAATTATATCGAAAATTCTCTTACTAGTCTAGATTAAGTCCATCAATCTTGATAGCAGACATCGGCAAAAAGTACATTTAAATTAAGTCATTTGAGAATTAAGACATACAAAATTAGTATCATTCTGCAATCACTCATATCATAAATATACTCATAATAATATCCAAGCTGTAATTTATATTCAAACAATATAGGCAGGTTGAATAAATACATATCTGTGAATTTCCCATTGGGATTAATAAAGTATCTATCTATCTATATCTCACGGTCAGCTGAACATTCATGGTGAGAAAAGAAAAGCAAAATGACAGGCTGAATAAAATTCTTTTTAAAAACTGTTATTAATGGGGTGCCACTGATACAATGCTTTGGACGAGGAGTGTTGATATTTCTCATGCTTAAGACTGAACTTAGGCATGCTTTTTGAGTTGAGAATTTATTGTTGTATGTGCAGTAAAAAAAATAGTCAAAGTGTACAATGAAAATCTTACTCTGCATGTTCTGCTAGCCACCAATATACTGTACACAAATTAAATAGAAGACAATACAATTAATGTATAGACAATAAAAAAAACATATTTCCACAAGAAATACAGCAATGTAAGCATATATAATGCAAATACTATGAGCATTACATAAATATATAAATCAAACATATAATAAAAAAAACAAATATAATACAAATACCAGAATTCAAAAAGTGAATAGAGCAAGTAAATTAGATATTGTGAGAGAAGAGGTAATGGATGGGAATCACTGACAAGTCTATCACTGTGGATAAAAACTAGTTCTGTAGTCCTTAATTTCACTTCCTATAGCATCTGCCTGATAGTAGTAGTGTGCTTACTCTAGCATGGTAAATGTCCTCCAGAGATGGAAGACATGTTCCTGAAATGGCTTAATCAGTCCTGACCACCCAACACAGGACTTTGCATTCCTGTACAGAGCAGTTACCAAACTAGACTGTGTACACATTACTAAGAATGCTCTCAATAGTACCCCTATAAAAGCTACCAAGGATTCTGGCTTTCATGCCAAAGTTCTTTATCTTTCTCAGGAAATACAAATGCTGTTGAGATTTCTAGGGATGCACCGATATGGGAATTTTGGGCCGATGCCGATATCCGATAATGTCTATGTACTTATCTGCCAATACTGATGCCGATATACATATTTATAAGATACAGAGAAAAATGAGACTTGATCTGTCTGAACAAGAACTACAGACAAAGTGAACATTTATTTGTATAACAATTTTGCACACCACATTCAATCATTAAAAACAAATGATATCTGCCACATTTGGCTGGCTACCTGTTGGTTATATGGGAAACAGTTTTGCAGATTGTTGCTTTAAATAACACTTTTCTCTTTCTTTTTGATGGAACAAATACAACAAATTCAACAATAATTGAAAAAATGAAAACTGAAAAAAAATGGTAAAATGTACAATGACAATGAAATAAGCAGTACCACTTACGAATAACAACTTTTGCAGATTATTTACAATCATTAAAATGGCTTCTGCTCAACCACATTTGGCTGGCTATCTGATCCTTTGTTTTACAGTCTGCAGTATTAAATACCACATAACTTTTTTTCTTTCTTTTTGATAGAATAAAAACAGAAAAGCGTACAACAGTAAAGAAATAAATAACTTTTTTCCTGCAGGCTTATCATTCTTTTCTATTTTTTTAAGCATGATGGGGAGGTTTTTCTTAACGAACAAGAGCATCTCTGCTTTGTCGCAGGAAATTATTTTTCTCTTTTCGTTGATCACATTAGAAGCCAAACTGAATAATCTCTTGCTGTCCACGCTAGTACATGAGGCTGACAGGAACTTGCGTGCTACTTTGGCAATGGTAGGAAACCGACTCCAGTTGTTGTTCCAGTATTTCAGTAGATTTTCATTCCTCGGGATTGGTGCTTCAGAAAGAAATCCCTGCACCTGCCAAGTAGCTTGCATACATATACAGTATTATATTCTGTGTCATCTTTCATATCTAAAAGATAGATCTGCATTTTGGCTTTTACCAGGGCTGTCAGACTAAGATTAGAATCCTTACAGTAAAAATAAGTAAATGGCATTTGAATTGAATGCATGACTGTATTGTATTTGCTGTTTTTTGAAACATCATCTTATTAATATTTTTGCTTTTCACTGTAGATCAGGGGTGCCCAAATTTTTTCGGCTTGCGAGCTACTTTTAAAATGACCAGGTCGAAATGATCTACCTACAATAAAAATGCTATATATATATTTTATTTTTAAATGGGTGTGTTTAACACAGAAGATGCCGACCGTTTAACTAATGACTAATAACAATATGGGTTAACAATTTAGAAACACGTATAGGCTGATCCTAAAAAGTTACGTGCAAAAACAGATCTGTAAAATCCCACAATAGTGTCCAGCACGTCTTAAATAACATGAAGCCAAAGTTAGTGCGAGGTAAAACCAACAACTGCTCTTTTACATTCGATTGCCGTTTTTCTTTCTTGTCTTCCAAGATTTTTTATACATTCGAATTATGTTAGAATAGTAATATTTGATCCGACAGCCGTAGTTATTTACTTAAAACAATATTGTAAAAATCTCCACAGAGCTTTTTTTTTTTTACCCACCTCTGTTGTCATCAGGCTGTTTTCCTGAGGTATCAATGTGTTTTCTTCAAGAATTTCGCTGTACATTTCGAAGAGCGTGCATGCCACCTCGTCATTTCTCTTGGCCCTTTTCTGTTGTGGACCATCTATCTGTGATTCAGTCGTTTACATTTCGTTCGATGCAAGTTCCATCTGAGCTTGCAACATTTTGAGTGCCTGTGATTTTACACCTGCATCGAAGTAGCGGTCTTTTTATCTCGGGTCTACAATAGTGGCAACACAGTACATGGATTCTGTGTAAATCTCAATGAAACGATTGTTTACAGCCTCCAAGAGAGCGCCTTTACTGGTTTTGACTCCGAAGTCAGTATGAGCGCTTTTAGTCAACAGTCGTTTTAAAGCATTAACTGAGGGAATAATGTTAGAAGCCAAGGCTTCAGACTGGAAATTTTCTTTTGTCAGTTGTTTAAATGGAGCAAGGAGTGTGATTAAGTTCTCGATCAAACCCCACTGATTAGGTGTTAGAGTTGCAGGTAACTCAAAATCGGAAGCATAAGCCCCAAGGGCTCTTTTCTGCTCCAGCAAGCTTTGCAGCATATAGAATGTGCTGTTCCATCTAGTCGAAACGTCTTGCTGAAGCATTTTCGGCTGCATACCAAGTTCAGTTTGTATAGGTTTGAGATGCGAGTTGGCTAATTGTGAATGCTTAAAGTGACTGACTATTTTTCTGCTGATTGCTATTGTATATAAGGCGCTGCGCTGGGATAGTTCACGGCAAGCTGTAAAGTATGAGCCATACATGGCAAACTTGGGATCCTGCACATGGCAAACTTGGGATCCTGCATTCCTCCATAGCCTTTGCAACGTTGTGTGCATTGTCTCGTAATACTACATGAACATTCTCTTTGGGTATTTTCCATATTTCAAACATTCTTTTAAACGCCGGAGAGAGTGCAGCACCCGTGTATGATCCGGTGCATTCTTGGAAGTGCAAGATTGCTTTCTGCAATTCAAACTTGCGGTCGATCCACTGAGCAGTTAAACTAAGCATACTAACAGCACTCATATCAGATGTCCATATATCAGTGGTAAAGCTTATGGCTGTGACATCTTCAGCAAGGAGTTTGTGCACATGACTTTCCACAATCTTATGTAACTCTAGAAGCGCTATGTCAGAAAAATAACGGCAACTGGGTATCTGGTAACGGGGCTCAAGATGCTCAAGCAGCCTTCGAAATCCCGTATCTTCTACGACAGAAAATGGCTGATCGTCCAGAGCAATAAATTACATCACTTTTGCAGTAATTGTTTGAGCTTTAGGGTTATCTTTATCAAATTTTTCAAGTAACTGATCAACACGTTGAGCAACTGCAGTTTTTGATTTTGTGCGCGGTGGCGCAGAATTCTCCTCTTTTGCTCTGAGGAATTCTGAATATTTGTCAGGATGGCATGTCTTCAAGTGTGTAATTAAGTTGGTGGTATTGAAATTTCGCACTTTGGTCCCTCTGCGCAAAACATTAGTTGAACAAGTGTTGCAAATGGCATATTTTATGTCACTCTCACTCACTTTGAAAAACTTCCACACCGCAGACATTCTCACACAGTAGCCCAGCGTCGCCTAAACATCTGGCACATCCGGAACACAGTGAATGCGTCATCAATATCGGTTCGAATTATTGGTCCAATCTGGTCATCGGTCTGATGCCGATAAAATTATTTTAACCCATTATCTGCCAATACAGATATAAATCCGATATGATCGTGCATCCCTAGAGATTTCTTTACCAAATAAATAGTGCTGTGGGACCAGCGATCCTAACTATTACACTGAGAAATGTAAAGGTCTCAACTCTTTCCACCTCTGCCAATGTAAAGTACTGAGTGCTTCTTTCTCCTTTTCCATGTGTCAATAATCATTCCTTTCATTTTACTAACACTGACGCAAAGATTGTTCTCCTGGAATCATATTATAAGATTTAGCACCTCCCTGCTGTAGGCGATCTCATCTCTCCTGTTAATCAGTCCAATGACTGTGGTATCATTAGCACATTTGATGATACTGTTGTTATTCTGGGAGTCAACACAGATGTTCCTGAAGTGGGCATAAAGCAAAGGGGAGCCCTAAGGGGTCTCTGTATTTAAAACCCATATGCTGGAAATGCAGTTCGTAACTCAGACTACTTGATGTCAGCCTGTTATAAAGTCTAGAATCCAATTACAAAATGGTGGATAGCAGACCATGGATGAGGAGTTTCTCCATCAGTTTTGATGGCATCCCTGTATTGAATGCAGAGCTGTAATCAATAAATAGCATTCCAACATAATTATTCTTACTGCAGAATTTGTAAACACTATGGAACACTAGTGATAAGGCTTCAGTCAATAGTAATAATTCATGAAATTTTGCATTTAAATTAATGTTCATGAAATTTAAAAAATGGGCTTCATGGAATATTAAAGAATTCAATTGGCAGTTGAAATGGGAGGTCCAACACACACATTGATCCAAAACAATTGAGTGGATGTTCATATGCATATAAAATACACTACAGATAAATCATCTTAACATACCAAGTTAATGGACTTTCAAAAGATTCATCATGAATTAAGGTTCAATAAGGGTAACAATACAAAAACCCATAGTTTCGCCCAGTTTACATATGGTATCATTCAACAAGCAAACCATTTTACTAATGTGGGATTAAACATCAATTAATTAAATCACACTAAATCAGGAAATATAACGAAGAAGCACTCTATTAGTTCCAGTATAGAAAAAGGGGTTACCATAAAAAGAATAAATCCTTGACTCATTATATCAGAGAAATCGATAGAGGGGTAGTGTGGAAGATGGATGGGACACTTGCCTTTCAGCCAGAAATGACATAAAGGTCAATATTTTAAAAACACATAAAAATATACTTTCTTACCTTAACCAGCTATACCAGTAAAACCTGGGCAATGCTGGGTGCTTCAGCTATTAACCTATAAACAAGCGCCTGTCCATAACAGCAAAGTGAGAGTGTTAATTAGGTAACTAAATTTAGTTTAACTGGATGCTATTTGGTTCAATCTGATATCACCACTGTGTGCACAAGAGATGCACTCTTTCAGATCCTGGAAGTTTTAGGTGCACAACTGGACCTGCACTGGATGGCACATTAATAGTTTTTTGCAAGTCCTACTCACATGCAGAGCAAAAACACACCTTGGCTATTTTGGAACTGAAGAACAAAAGGAAAATGACAAACAAAAGGAGGCCATTCAGTCTATGAAGCTTGTTTGTTTAGCTAATAGCGAAGTTATCCCCAAACATAAACAATATATTTTTTACTGTCTTTCTCCATTTCTATATTACTTACAGTCTAATTAATATATTCAATAAGTGAAGAAGCCTTTACTTAAAGCTAAATGAAAAAATAATAAAAGCTTAATTTACCATTTTATGCTCATTACTATTTGCAAACTACAAATAATTGGGCTCATCCCTAACAAAGAGATGCATAAATCATAACTAAAATGTAATGTAAACCATGCTAACAAAAGATCTGTCCAGATGACAATAGAGGAAAGCATAAAACAGTCAATAACATTCCTGGAAAAACTATACCTTTGTGGTGGGGTTTCCATTGTTGTTTTTAAGACACAATTCAAGAAACTCAGATATTTTGGGCAAAGCAAGGTTAAAACAATGCCCATTTGCCACAAACAGTATCAGATTAAAAAGAGTCATGCCCCTCCATAAATTAGAAAATGTTCTTATGCCGTTTATTCCCTGATGCCCCTGTGGCACTTAATGAGAATAAAGTGAGATTTGCATGTGTGTTTGACTAAAAATGAAGATACTAGTAGTTGTGGAGATTAACACCGAGTGTTACAGACTCTAATCAAATGAATGTTTTTATTATAGTAATAATAGCAGCTCACTACTCAAGACGCATAGCACCTGGTCTCGAACCCGGAACGTTTTGGTTATAAGGCAGCAGTTCTTACCTCTGCACCATCCAAGAGTAAATATCAACATTATGTTGATTGACATTTGAGCTTTGGTTTTTAACTCATTAACAGAAACATGTAAATCGAATGATTTTTTTTTTTTTTTTTAACTTTGGTTATATTCTTGAATAAAAGTGCACGTGTTCATTTGATATTTGGACTAAAGTATTCACACATTATACACTTCATGTCATTATTAGTATAACATGGAAAAAGTTTCTGCTGTAAGTATGTGTTCAGCATTTCTTGCCTTGCATTTCCTTTTATCCTACACTTACACAGATCGTTGTGGACACGGAACACACACGAAATGCATGTATTCCAAAAAAAGATGTATTATTTACCCTATACAACTCCCGGCACCCCACACGCCGATAAACACACTTGAGCTGGGAGAATTTTTTGCCCAAGATGAGCACCGTCGGTGGGGGTATGGGAGAGCAGGCTGCTTGTGCTGATCAACACATTTGCAAAACAAAAGACACTAATGGAGAGGTGTGAAGGAATTTCAGGTGGCCCGGGATTATGAGTTTTTTTCATAGGCTTCAGGGATTCTAGTGTTAAACAATGGAGAGATGTAGATGATCGACAATAACTACAGGGTCCTAACATTTAGCTTTCCCCATATTTTAGCACCATTCAAACTAATCTCCTTGGGTAATTATTTGAGCAAGTATTCAGTTACTTGGTAGTTTCAGAAATACTCTCTCTTCATTTACATTTCTTAAAAATTTACCTTATGCCTCTGGCTGTGCATTAGCCACTTAATGACCAGCTTTTGTGTGTGAGACTTTCAACAGTTTGTGTATGTGTGTGTGTGTATTTTAGAATAAGTATGGATTTCTGCTGTATCTAAGGAGCACTTTGGCAAAGACAAGACCAGACTGGCTTGTCTGTTTTTTTACTATCATTACTGAGCTGTAGCCCCTGGTTTATGTACACCATAAACCATGGCAGGTAAACACCTGCTTGCATACAACAGCAAGTCTTCACTAAGTAAAGAAGAAGTTAACTCTAAAACTTTTTATTGCCTATAAGATTAAGGTTTACCTAATCTCCTCCACAAAATATATATTTGTACAAAAACGATAAGCTTGTGAAAAATAACTTTTTTTCATATTTAACAAGACATGTACATTTGCACAGAGTGGGCTATCTGCTGATTGCCTTTTTATGTCTCCCTAAACTTTTACAAATTCCTGTGCAAGAATTTTGAAGTGTTGAGATTTCCATAACTTCAGTTTTCTAGAACACCGTTTAGTCTGGCAATACTATATATCATGGATTTTTGCTTAGCCCCATATAGGATCAAATCTAGATTTTTTTTTTCCAGCATGAGTAAACCTTAACAAAAAATCCACTGGAACTTACTGTACAGACTTCCTCAAACATTACTTTAATCAGCCAACAGACATGACAGAGATATAGTCAGCATCAGGTCTTAAACTGGCTATGTGCAAAAATTCCAAAACGGTACTCTTTGATCAAATGCTCACACAATATACCACTGGGATCGTACATGGAGCCAAGTGACTGTAGAGTGGATGCACAAAGACTTTAATACTGACCATGAAAAGCTAATAAAAGTCTAACTGACACTTCCACGGAAGCAAGGTTCGTGTGTTACAACACTGGTCAAACCAGAGGTGGTCTGCCACCAGCCATCCTGAACAAGTACACATTTTTGTTGGATAAAGCTTGATAAAAATCAAAGTTGGATAAAATTATTTTTCTTCCCCCAGTCCTTTGCTGTGGAATGACTCCCATCATTGTCGTTAGATTTTCATAACCAGTAACATTTCCAAATGCAGAACATGCAGTGCAAATAGTAGTGGTGTAAGTATCATTACAGTTTTAGAATACAAATCAGGTAGCACAGCTCTAAATTCCTGGGTTTGAATATTGACATGGCCACTCTCTTGGTGGAGTCTGTATGGGTCTTTTCTCAAGATATTACTATTTTACAATCATATCATCAAGGACTTGCTTGTAAGTTATCTGAGGATTCCAAATTGGGCCCTGTGTTGGCATGTGCATGAGTGTGCCCTGTGATGGCTTGGTTGGCCTGTCCAGGGCTGACCTGTCTTGTGTACACATCTGCCAGATAAGCATTAGCCTCAGAAACCTTGAACTGACTGAGGTGAATTCAGTAATGGATGGAAGAGTGGATGGAACAGGAGTTCATTTGAATAGCAACTCTAATTTGGCTCTTGGGAGCAGTGGTGGAATAGAGGCTGGCTTGTTTGCAAAATCATAATAGAAAAACTAGGTTTAAGAAATGGATGAGTGAATACTATGAACATTCAGAGATTTCTGACTTTAGAAAACTAATCTTCAACAAAACTGTAGTGTGGGGGTATGAGGAAAAAAGCAATAGCCCAACCACATATAGTGCAGTTCCTTCTCCTGCAGCATGTGGAAAGAAGTCTTTAGAAGTCCCTTTGAAAAGTCAGAAATTATAAGCCATTTGTCTTAATTGAAAGCACTTTGGAAATAAAGTTGTTAGATCTCCCTTTCAAAATAAAAAAACTATTAAGCATGTTGTTACAAGAGACAACTACCAAGCATTATGAACAGTCTTTCAAAATATATGACATTTCCAGTATATACTAAAGCAAATCATTTCAAGAAAAGTGAACCACTGAGAAATCCTTTTCAAGGGATACATTTTACCAGACAAAACTAGAACACATGATCATATCAAAAATATTAAACTATATGTTCAGTCTATTGTATTTTGACCCAGTTTTAATTTTTCAACACAGCATACAAGGATCTGATCTTTTCCGTCTGTTTGAGCAACCGAAACATATAAAGTAAGATGCTTGAATTGAAATTGACATCCACATCCAACACAATTACACTTCTCAAAATGTAATATGTGTGGGGATGTGCTAATAAGACTTCTGAAGCCAAAATTATTATTTCTAAGTTAGTCTTTGCTGGGATCTCAATGGTGTTCAAGTTCAGTGTCAAATCCACCTACAGTGCCTATTAAAAGTATTCCCCCTTGGGTGTTTTCACATTTTACTTTATTTATTTTAGGCCAAAAAGAGACTGATAATCCTGAACGAGTTACTAGCTACAGTGGTTCAGACTGGAGAGACTGTGCATACAAAAACCATTACCCGGTTGTTTTAGCTTTATTGAAGAACAACAAAGAGAAAGCCACTGTTCATCTTGGCTAAAGGTTGCTGGGAGTCAACTGGAAGAAGGCTAGAAGAAGGCTCTATGGTTTGATGAGCTTTTTGGCCATTAGACTAAATACCACGTTTAACTAGCCAAACACTGCACACATTATCAAGAAGACACCATCCTTACCGTTAAATATTGTGGTGGCATCATCATGCTATGACATTCCTCAGCAGCAAGCCCTATAAGAATTGTGAAGGTATAGAGGAAAATTAATGTGACAAAATACAACAAAATCCTGGGGGAAAACCTGATTCAGTTTGCAAAAAGCATGTGCCTTGGGAGAAGACTTGCTTTCCAGCAAAGCAACGATCTCCAAAATAAATCCAAAGCTACAGAGGAACAATGTAAAAACAATGGTAGTGTCCTGAACTGAATGACATTGTCTCAGACTAGAAAAACAGTCCTTACTGGCTTAAAAATCTCACAAATCTGGTCATACTCTTAGGAGCAGGAGCAATTGAAATTTATCAATTTTTGCTTTGTGTCCTCCCCCACCATAACCTATTCTCTATGGGGGAGGAGCAAAAGCTTTAGATTTGTCAAAAATTTTGATCTCTGTCTTTTGACAGATCTCAACGTTTTAGGGTCCCCTGATACCATAAACATGAATATCTTGAAGACAGGTGTGTGTCTGTGTGTCAGTTTCCTGAGGATGATCTAGAGCTAAAACGGCTGGAAGTATAAACATCAAACTTGAACTTTAAGCCTGTTATGAGATGACGATGAGCTAATTAGTTTTTGAGCCAAACTGTGCAAGAAAAAGAGGCACTCTACAGGAACCCTCAAATATAATCATAATTCTGCAATTAATTATGAATTCTTCTCTTCAATTGCTATCGTAATGACCTACTGTATGATCAGAAAGATCAGCATCAGAGCAGTAATTACTGAACTGTTATAGAATAGTTCGGGTAACTTGGTTCCTAGGGTGCAAAGCCTACTGATGCTCAGGTCCAAATTGTTCAATTTAACACTGGAATCCCTGAAGACTATGAAAAAGTCACAATCCTGGGCCAACTTAAATTCCTTCGCACCTCTCCTTTAGCATCTTTTGTTTTGCAAATGTGTTGATCAGCACAAGCAGCAAGCAATCTGCTATCCCATCCCTTCACCGACGCACTTAAAGTCGGACAAATAGTTCTCCAAGCTCAAGTCTATTTATCTGGGTGTGAGTTGCCTCGAGTTGTATGGGGTAAATACTATATTGTTATGTGGAACACATGCATTTCATGTGTGTTCCGTGTCTACAACGATCTGGGTAAATGTAGGATGACAGGAAATGTGAGGCACACATAGCTAAAACAGAAACTTTTTTCATGTTATAGTACTAATAAGCAAACATCGCAAAAGATCTCACAGTATCAAAACACAAGTGGTGATGTATGCAAAATGTATTGTAGCAGACAGCATTATTGAAATGTCACACTGATACACTAAGCTTTGTATTCTATGAACCCCTGGAACATTTGTGTTACACTTTAAAAACCCACAATGGTTCAATTGGGCAGGCAGAGACTCCTGGGGCATTGGACACATACAGCCTTGCAGAAGAAAAGAGGTAATCACTAGAGAAGCATGGCATGTGACTCTGGAAGACAAACAAACACAGTGAAGAGTGAAGGTGACTTCAATAAGAGTGCAAGAATAGCATTGGCTATTATTATTATTAACTTTGGTATTATGATTTCCAAGGAAACTACAAAACACCTTCATGAGTCCCATTTTGCAACCTAGGAAGTAGTGCTGAGCGGTATACCGGTTCATATCAGAAACTGTTTTTTATTTTAGGTTATGATATGGATTGTTTTCATACCGCAACACTGGTTTAAATAGCCTAAACAACGTTCGGAACATGGCGCAGCAGGAAACTGTTTAAGGGGGGGACCTTTTTCACTGCTGAACCTCTAAACACACATACAACAGAGTACATGCGTTAGTGGAGGTAATGAGCAGTGAAAATGGACAGAGAACATTTCGAAACTGCAGCTGTAGCAGACGATAAAGTTGAACATGATGACACAGAAGAACTTTTGCCGAAAAAAGGAGCCATGTCTGTTGTCTGTAGATACTTTGGCTTTAAAAGGTCAGATGTGGACCATTATTTTCAAATATGTGAATACTGTTTCTATACTACTGGATAATACTGTAAGCCAAGTTGTACTAGTTTTATTTTTTTTTTTCAATACTGTGTAATATACCTGGGTACTGTGTAATAGTGTGACGAGTCTGTTGAACCAACACTGTCAATAGTTATGACTGAGATGAGCGGACAAATCTCATTGAAGCCAGGGGATGGTGGAAAGTGCTCAAGTGCTTTTGTTAAAAACAGTCAAAAGTAAAACCAAAAGTGTCCATTGTGCAGTGTTCAAAAAAAATACAGTATCCAAATAAATATCCAAATAAATAAATACCCAAATCCATAAAACCAGTGAAACGTGGGGATAAAATTCATAATAAATAAATCAGTTAAAATAGAGGTTAAAATGCAGTCTCTCTCCTCACTCGATCGCAGCCCACCACCTTCTGTCGCCCGGCTCACCCATCACTGGTTTTGCCAGCAGAGCCTCTGCAGCACAAACACCTTTCTGCCGACCCCCGTCTTGGCTGCCGCCACACTGCACAGCCAGACTGTCCAAGGTTGGCACACCTCCCGTCTTCCTTCGTGCTCAATCAGTCGCTCCTCGGATCCATTGGGAGGTCTTACATTTAGCTTGCCACACTCTACACGCTTAGTTAGTGGGGCGAACCTACCCCTAGAGCGCCTCAGCCTGTGCTCCCTCATGGAGCCCCAGCTCGTGCTCCCTTCTCCTTCCTGGTGTCTGGATCGTCTCCCATGACTGCCTTTTCCCTTCTTTAACCTCCTTCTGTTCTATCTTTTCTTTATTCCTTCCCCCTATCCTTCCGGCCCATAAATATATGTCTCCGTAGGCGCAGTGTCTTAATCACACGCCGCAGGAAGCCGATGAAGCAATTGAGAACGATCACACCAATCACCTCATCAACTCCCCGCGGTCGTGCAATCGCGCCAACGGAGAAGGACACAACGAACTGGATTTAAAAACTGGCCATATTTTTTTTTTTTTTTTAAGCCGTGGACCCGCTATACAGTGATTCCTCCTACATCACGGGGGTTGCGTTCCAGAACCCCCGCAAAAGATGAAAATCCGCAAAGTAAAAACCATATGTTTATATGTTTATTTTTATATTGTCACACTTGGGTCACAGATTTGCACAGAAACACAGGAGGTTGTAGAGAGACAGGAACTTTATTCAAACATTGCAAACAAACAATTTGTCTCTTTTTCTAAAGTTTAAACGTGCACCATGACAAGACAGAGATGACAGTTCTGTCTCACAATTAAAAGAATGCAAACATATCTTCCTCTTCAAAGGAG
The DNA here is from genome assembly GCF_900747795.2 of Erpetoichthys calabaricus. NCBI lineage: Eukaryota > Metazoa > Chordata > Cladistia > Polypteriformes > Polypteridae > Erpetoichthys > Erpetoichthys calabaricus. Next base: position 118,746,046 of record NC_041402.2, read on the forward strand.
TGCGCATCAGGAGCAGAGAGAGAGAGAGAGAGAGAGAGAGAGAGAGGAAAGCAAACAATCAAAAATCAAAAGGTGCTGTTTGAGCTTTTAAGTATGCGAAGCACCATGTGGGAAGCAAATCGCTTGACAAAGCAGCCGCAAGTAAGCCCAGCAAGGAAGGGAGCAATGTGAAGGTAGTCTTTCTGCATTTTTAAACGAGCGTCCATATCCTCTAGGGGTGCGAACAGCCCCCCTGCTCACACCCCCTCCGTCAGGAGCAGAGAATGTCAGAGAAAGACAGAGAGAGAGAGAGAAAAGCAAACAAACAAAAATCCATAGGTGCTGTTTGGGCTTTTAAGTATGCGAAGCACTGTGTGGGAAGCATATCGCGCAACAAAATAACAAGTAAGCCCAGTAAGGAAGGGAGCAATGTGAAGGTAGTCTTTCGTTTTTTGAGGAGCGTCAGTATCCTCTAGGGGTGCGAACAGCCCACCTGCTCACAATATATTTGAGGAGTTTTGTTTAATACGTAATACGTGCTCTGATTGGGTAGCTTCTCAGCCATCTGCCAATAGGGTCCCTTGTATGAAATCAACTGGGCAAACCAACTGAGGAAGCATGTACCAGAAATTAAAAGACCCATTGTCCACTGAAACCCATGAACCAGCGGAAAATCAGCGATATACTGTATATTTAAATATGCTTACATATAAAATCTGTGATAGAGAAGCCGCGAAAGTCAAAGCGCGATATAGCGAGGGATTACTGTACCACAAATAGCATTATAAATGCAAGTTGCAGTTTTATTATTTATGTATATAGCTTAGCTTGAAGCAGGGTCCATACTAATGCAACTTGCCTTAATGATGGTTCAGTTGGTAAAGATGTCATCACCAAGTTGCACTTGTTTTATTTTACTTTTATTTGGTGAATACTGTGTAATGCACCTGGGCTTGAAGTCTTGTAGTATTATTACTGGAAGTTGCACTATTATTTATTTTATTGTTATTATTTATTCGTTTAAATATTATGCACTTTAATGATGGTAAACTGCGGTGGGTTGGCACCCTGCCCGGGATTGATTCCTGCCTTGTGCCCTGTGTTGGCTGGGATTGGCTCCAGCAGACCCCCCGTGACCCTGTGTTCGGATTCAGTGGGTTAGAAAATGGATGGATGGATGACGGTAAAGTTGTTTAAAAAGTCACTTTAACATGTCAGTGGACAGAGACTGTTAACATTAACAGAAAGTGTAGTTGGTTTACAAAAAATATTTACTATTTATACAACTTTGACAAGCACCTCTGGATATTTTACTAAGTCTAAATGCGTCTTTAATTGGTTGAAAATATGTTGTCAAAATTTTAGCTTAAGTAGTTTGCAAAATTTGTTCAATAAAAAGGTTCTATATTTTGACTGCAACTGTCATGCAATGCGATTCCTTCTCTTCATTAGTGCCACCCCCTTGAAAACTATCACTTTATGGGGCTATGCAAACCTATATTAATACTTGTGTGCACATTAAAATGTTTTTTTATACAATGTACAATTCTCATCACAGTGGAATAGGTTATTCTTAGCCAGTCTACTGCAGTAATTGATAGTGGAAAATGTGGTTAACATCCACTCATGCATGGGGAAAAAAATATCACAGAATACTGTGAAACCGGTATAATTTTGAAAAATACCGTGATATCGAATTTTGGTCATACCAGCCAGCCCTACTGGGAAGCCATTCATTTTTAGGTTGGGTTTATACTTCACGCGACATGACGCATGCTCCAGCGGATGCTCCTGCTATGCAAGCGTTTTACTGTTTATACTTATGCGTGTACTTTACGTAAATCTGGACGAATCCACCAGGTGGCAGTGCGAGATATTATCACGGGGATAACAGGTTCGGCTTCTCTGTGTTGTGAAATGCCTGGAACACCCATTAAATTCCGATGACACCTTACCGCAATATCTCTGAAAAGGATGTTTAATGATTAAATCCATCAATCCAGGGATGTGTCCATTCCAGCAAGCATTGGGCACGAGGCAGAAACAACCCCTGGACGGGGCCTCAGCTCATCACAAGGTGAATACAAGCACGCACACACACACACACACACACACACACACTGGAGTCATTTTAGCGGCACCAAATTCCCATATCTTTGGAAGGAAACCAGAGCACAGTGTGGAATCCAAGCAGGGAATACCAGTGACGTGACTCCCTACGAGACAGCAGTGCTATCACTCCGCCACCGTGTCACCCCCATGTGTGTAATTAATAACAATATTCATTATTTAAATGATATTAACGATTTATCTGTAAAATGTAACATATGTACTTAATTTCATCATGAAAGTGATATCAAGTATAAATCTAAAGATTCTAAATTTGCAGAGAGTTGGAATATCATACATTTCATATGTTTTGTGTGGTGATCTTTTGCTGCTTTCCGTAGCAATTAAAAACTGTGATGACGTTTACGACGGTCTGCTTTAATGATAAAGTAAACTACGAGGTTAAAGTGGACATTTCGAGATTAAAGCCGAAATTTCCACTTTAATCACAAAATACACATTTTCACCATGTCCTTAATTTTTTTTCTCAGTGGTTCAAATACAGCGCTGTGCATTATGTTGCTTTTGTGAAGTTGCAAAAAAAAAAAAAAAAAAAAAAAAGACGGCACAAAAGATGGTATGTATCGTGTCATTACAATCGAGAATATGAGACACTTGAAAAGCACCACGAATGCATCTGTATGTTGGCATTTTGCTTCATCACATCGAACCATTCATCAAACATTGAAGCACACACATCGATCCTGTAGGTTCCATATAGAGGCTTTCTGTCACATGTAGATAGTAAACCGAGACTCTGACGTCACGTTCCGACTTTTAGCACACTACACCCAAAAACTGGCAAATGAATGCTGGGAACACGTGGCAGCCATGATGCGGGCACATACACATTCTGAGCGTGAAGTATAAAAGTATAAACATGCCCTTAGATGATAATTTCCATTTCATACTGTGGTGTAGGACAAATTCTTATCCTAGTCAGACTTTTAGTGCAGTTTTTAGCAGTATTTCTAAGATTCTTGAAAAACACGGGAAGATCTGAATCCAACTAAGAATTTATGGCTGGACCTGGAAAAGGCTGTTCACTCATGATTCCCATGCAACGTGACAGAACATGAGTAGTTTTGAAAAGAAGAAATAAGGAAAAATTGTAGTGTCCAGATATGCAAAGCTGACAGAGACCTGTCCAGACAGATTTAAGGCTGTCATGGCTGCTGAAGGCATCTCTACTAAATACAGACTTAAAATGATGATTATATGATTATTTTATACTGTATTTGAAAGTAATTTAGACCACTTTGAAGAGATCTTCTTTCACTCTGACATTAAAGTGTATTTTTCCGTTGATAAGTGTCAACAAGGCCAAATTAAATCCACAGTGATTCGATGTTATATAACATTAAATTTATCTGAAAAATTCCAAGGGGATGAATGCTCTTTATAGGCACTATATGTATCAATTAGTACGGAACACCTAAAATAACAATATTACTGAAAACGTTTAAACAAAAGATTAAGGAAACAAATTCATTCATGTGTAACACGTAAATGACTGTTGCTGTCCTTCAATTCATTTCAGTCTATAAATTATACAGGAACTGGAAAATAGCAGAATGCTAAAAAATTGTGAGCGAAACTAAAAGCTAGAGCTGGCTGGAACAAAAACCTTCCATTAAATCGTTTTTGTTTACATTGTTTTTTTTAACATCATGTTGTCCCACAACTGGCATATATGGAATGTCTGATGAGTAGGCCAAAGCCCTCGTTGATTTTTAGAGCTGTGTCTGTGCAGACATAGATATGAATTTAAGCTATATTCAAATGTAGGTTTAAACAGTCAGAGAAAAGACTGGATCTGAAAAGAAAAATCAGAATCATATTTCTAGCTCTGTAGTTTAAATGCAATCCTACTAAAATAAGATTTTACATTTAAAATATGTGTGCTAGTCTTAATATAAAAACTGAAAGCTAGCGACATTTACAAAGTACTCATTTCCTTCAGGCCATTTCAGAATCTTTGGGGAGACTGACACAGACAAGAAATATACACTCAAACCCACACACACTCTTAAAGCGATAAAGAATGCACTTAAACTACATTTTTTCTGGCATTTCATTCTGATTCATTATTTTTCATTGTCAGTATACATTCAGTAGTTGAATGCTGTCATCAGGTACCAAAAGTAAATGGTGACAGGTGGAAAGCAATTGACATGACATGTCACTAACCTGAAGGAAGTCCAAAACTAGAAGGACATTAGGCAAATAAATCCTAATTTAAAAGATACTGTCTTATGGCAGGCAGTGTGATATTATGGGTAAGACATTGGACTTTAAATGTTAAAACTGCCAATTTAATGATTGCTTCTGTGTCAGTATGTACCCCACGGAAGTCACTTAGCCTGCTTGAACCTCAACTATAACAAATGTATGTAAAAAATGATATAACGTATTCTCATCTTGTAAGACACCTTGGTAACAGTTACGCTGGACTCTGAGTACCAAAACATACAACTATTCAACAAAGGAATTAAATGCAAAGTAAATAAAAAATTAAACGGCTGTCAAACTGAATGTTACAGTTTCATAATTCTTTTTTTTTTGGGGAGATGGTGAGAAAGTATACATTTGTAACATATTTAGCTAGGGGAATTTGGAGGATGGGTTATTCATCAGCATTTATGCATTTTTTCAATTAATTTTCATTACATGCTTATTTACACAGAATTTAATGTCAGAAATTCCATCCATCCATCCATTATCCAACCCGCTATATCCTAACTACAGGGTCACGGGGGTCTGCTGGAGCCAATTCCAGCCAACACAGGGAGCAAGGCAGGAAACAAACCCCGGGCAGGGCGCCAGCCCACCGCAGGGAAGGTCAGAAATTACACCTGTAATTTGACCTCACTATAAGGCTTGACATCATTATAATGTCTTTTTTAGCAGTTTAGTATAATCATGCATGAACAAGCATTTAAGATGATCAGACACATCTAATCCACTGAAGAGATTTTTCCAAACATGATGTTCATACAGGTTACTGTTCCTGTCCCTCTTTGCCAACTGTCTGTAAATGTTAAGACATTATGATGAACTAAAACATTAAAACATTAAAAAAATTACATATCATAAACATACATGGGTCACAAGGGACAATGTACACAGAGGTACATTTACATTATAAAACAAGCGTAGAAATCAAAAGTCCAGTTTGTTAAAATTCTTCTGCTTCTGAAAGTGTCCAAATTAATTTGTAAAACAGATTTTGTTCCATAATCGTCTGAATAAAAATCTTATATTAAAAACAATCATTCAAATTCAATCCAGCTGGCTTTGTGCTTAGATTTCAAAATGATTCAAAATTTTCATTAAGGGCTATTTACAGAGTCATCTTTTTGATGAAAGAACTACAACTGCACTGCAATCACATTTCAAAGTTCACATTCCACCAGACAACACTCCAGTGCCAGGAATGCATACATTGGTAGAATGGCCCTGCCTGTCAAATATTAACAAATGGTGGAAGAAAAACAAAAATTCAGTTCACTTTATTTTGTTTATAGTAGAAATCACAGCAGGCTCACTTATACTGATCACTACATGGAAACCTGACACTCAGTACCTCATTCACAACTTGGGAGATACCTAGATATATTTTCAAATACATATTACTTCTTTTATCAAGATTTCATAATTAATCGCTCTTTTTATTTTATATGGACTTGTCATTATATAATATACAGTATGCTATTTTGTAGCACATCCAGTCAATTCATGCAATACCACAAATACATTTATTAACAATGGGTGAACAGACAAATTAAGGGAACAGCAGAGAGTCGCACAATGAGGCACATGCTGGATCTGAACTGACGACTTTGTGCCAATGATGTTATAATTTTGGTTTATGAAATCCTAAACCATTGTATTGTACATTCTGCTTTTGATAGTTTTTAAAGTATTTTATCGTTATTCTGACAACGTTATTTTACACTATTTTCTATTCATTATTGCATTGCTGCAGCCATATTCTTTATGATTGCTATGCCCATTCCTAGTCGTGTGTAGCAGTGTGTCAATTCATCAAGCTTATACAGTATAAGGTGGTGTGGCACAACTTCTGAGTATTGGTTTCTCTATGAAATACAATCAAATTCATTCTTAATCAGTTAGGAATAATTGAAAAAGTTCATTTTAGGAGCTTTTCTGATTTAATTTTCAACCAATTCTTGGTCTTTCATTTTGTAATTGACAATCAATACTTTGACCTCTCTTGATATACTGAACTTAACCGGTCTCCGACTTCATCACTGCCTTTGTCCAATGGTGTTTTTCACCTCCTGATCCTTTTATCAGCCTTTATTTGTGGGAAACCATTCTAAAATCATTGAAGGTGAGTCCAATATTGTTGCCACATTTCTAAAATTAAGCATGTTGTAAGTCACCTTGGATAAAGGCTTAGCCAAATAAGTAAATGTAAAATTCTGACCTCTTTGACCATAATGTTAGAATTCAATTATGTCGATTTGACTTTTTTTTTTTTTAAGACAGGACAGTGCTTACTGTAAAAGGCAATATTTTTAAATTAACTACAGTAAATATACATAAACACCGCACTTAATTAAAAGAGACGAGTCTCTGCTCTACTGACTGCCCTGACAAATCTGAGCATTGCTTCAACTATCAAATTCTGAATAAATGCAGCCTCTACGTCGCTTTTAGAGACTTGCTTTCTGCAGTTTTTCCAAGTCCTTGTGTCTCAGTGTTTTGCCCTCTTTTCTAAATGCACTTTGTTTTATTGTGTGCTACCAGCAACAACACTTCAGATCCACACTACATGGTCTGAAACCCAATCTGACAGCACTGGTTGCCAGGCAGGAACCAAACCCAAACAGGACTCCAGTCCATAGCAGGCCAAGGTTACTCATACTGGGAAATTTAGAGTCATCAATTAACCTAACACCCAAGTCTTTGGGATGTGGAAACAATGTGAAGTACCCTGTGAACACACAGTCAAAGGCCGTGGTTTCAAACTTTTCTGGAACCATTTACTGCTATGCTGAGCATCTTTATATAAATTCAATTGTATCCATTTTAAAAAATCAAAGAAAATAATTACCTTTTACAGACCATTAAGGGTCCTAAATATCAGCCTCAAGAAACACTGAGGATGACTGCTTCTGGTAAAATGTCACTTTAACTCCCAGTGAGTTAAAATACAACCCAGCAGCTTCAAAACAAAGTCTTCTAAAGTTAAGCCAGCAGCTAAGAGGTGCCAAATACCAGAAGTTGATTAAAGCAATTTTCTTGTAGCCCTAGGACTGCCTACACGGCTTGCCCTGATTGGTTGATTCTGTTGAATTCCTTCATTTAATGGATGAAGGAATTTATGACTGTTTAAATAGGGCTCATGCCAAGCTGTATTTTTGATAAGAGGCACTAGTGTGATTCACATCTGCCTCCTGTCCAACTGAAGGACTTCGTTGTGACCACAGAATGCATAGCTGCTCAAGCACATCTAAGATGTTGCACCCCAAAGGATATAAGTGTAAAGGGTGCCAAAAATATGAAACAAGAGAGGAATAATTTGTTCTCATCCTTAACTGACAAAGCTCATGAAAACTGAATCGAAAAATACACTGTATAAAATGTTTTTCAAGAAAGTCTACTTTTTTTAAGTCACATTTGTAATCTGGGTTATATACACACAAACTACATTACAGCCATTATTATTAAGAGATAAAAGTGAGAAAACCAAGGAAAAACGGTGTACAGTAATGTATTTGATATTGAGCTTGTTCTCATCTCACTGCTGTTCCCATCAGGGTATTACTGTCCTTTTCTACTTGGTGTTCCATTCATTCCTTCTCACTCTGCTTTCATATCCACCACCCTAGACATCCTGGATAGCTTTGAACATCCTCTGCAGGTGGTTCTATCAATTAACCTCTAAGAAACGTGATTAGAAGCACACACAAAGGTTATTCTATGCATGTGTAATGTTCTGGACACTCAGAATGCCATGCAGTTGCCACAGTAGCAAATGGCTTAACATTTGCCACAATTAGCACTGCTACCTAATCCAGCCAAGTCACTGTCTATGTAGAGTCTAAATGTTCTGCCCATGTCTGTATGAGTTTGTCACATGACATTCCAGTTTTCATCTCACATTCTAAAAGAATGATCAACGTTGGTCTGAGAGGGCCAATGGCTGTAGGTTTTTGTTCCAACCCAGTTCCTTAATTAGAAAACCATTGTTACCAATAACAGATTTTATTTAATATCATGACTTGTTAGTTTTTTACCTCTGCAATGTCAGGCCATTCTTAAATCACATATTTTTTCCTTTTCTAATGATATCATTCAAATGATATGACGACTAAAACAGAGGAGATATTTTCAATTTTTCACTTTCTCTTCAGCTTCCTTCCGAGTACTTAATTAAAGCAAATAGTTCCCACTTAATACACACAGGTCTAAATGGAAACAAGCTAGATGGAGTCCTGCTGGTTTTTTTGTCATTTGCATTTTATTGCTAACAAGGAACAATTAAAATAGTGAATGCTGCATTTTAAAGTAAAATTACCATTTAAGGATTCAAATTCGAAGCAAGCAAGACAACTAAAATGAAGCAGAAAAATGTCACTTGTTCATCATGCAATAAATGGGTGCTGTGGATCTCCAGAACCAACCTTGATCACCCCTGCTTTAGTCTTTTAAAATGCAAGATGAAAACTGGAGTACCTTGTGACAATCCCATACAGACAAGGGTAATTCTAAATTGGCCCTGTGTGAGTGTCAATGGAGGTGTGTGTCCTGTGACCAACTGCCACCTGGTATAGGGTTGGTTCCTGATTTGCACTGTTGCTGAAGCTGTTCTGACATGTTCTGGCACATCATGGCTTTGAACTGGATTACACAAATATAAGACTGTTTAAGAATATTTTGGGTTTTCTAAATATATATATCTGTGGTGGGTTGGCACCCTGCCCAGGATTGTTTCCTGCCTTGTGCCCTGTGTTGGCTGGGATTGGCTCCAGCAGACCCCCGCGACCCTGTGTTTGGATTCAGCGGGTTGGAAAATGGATGGATGGATAAATATATATATACTTTTTACTTTAATAACACCTCAGGAAATTATTCAACAGACAATTATTTTGTTTAACAATGTAAATTGTTTAAATGTGTGCATGCATGTGTCTCTGTGTGTGTGTAGATATAGATTTACATATAGCATGTATGTAAAAAACTACTTGTGAAAAAATTTTGCAAATCAATAAACCTGGTCCTATGACTAAACCGAGTAGACTGCAAAAATCCAGGCTAAACTGTATAATTTAAATGGCAGTTACTGTTAGACATAGGTTAAACTGCTTTTGAAGGATATGAAGGTAAGTACCAGACCAAACTGGAGAAAAAAACAATAGGCCTGGAGCCTGTAACAGGACAAATGACATAGGTGAAAAATATAGGTAAATTAAAAATAAAAAAGCTTTCTAAAGAAAGCATATACATCGGTGCATGTGTGATTACTGAATATCCCAAAGCCAAAACAGAAAGCTGCCTATCTGCAAATAAAAGGGTGCTTTTCTGGCATAGAGTGGACCATAGTGACTTTCCCAGTATGCATTATTAATGCTGCATAGGTGATCATTTGTTCATGTTTGCCTAGCCAATCCTCTCTCCTCTGGGCTTTAAACAGAAACATGTCATGCTTCCCACTTCATAACTTTTGAAAGAGAACCAACAAAGCTCTTGCAAGTCACATTACTTCCCAAAAGCTGCCAGGAGCTTATAAAAGTAGACACAGACACCAGATGGTTGTCATATTCACTGCTCAAAGCAGAAGGCCTTCTGGTGGGGGTGGGAGGTGAATGTTTCAAATGGACATCTTCATTAAGACTAATTGACCAGCTTTAAGAGTCTGGTGCATTATCTCAATAATGTCTCAAATAACCAACATGGAGACCAGATGCTCAAAAATCAATAGCTGTATCAAGTTTCTGGTATTTTGAAAGCTAGTCAGTCAATCTCTTAGATCAACAATGCAGGGGTACATGTGTGTTACTCTGCTTTCTCATTACATGATACAATATAAACATTTTTAATAATGGAATAAGTGTGACTTTACCATAAGAATAATTGTTCCAATAAAGGGTCATGAGAGTCAGGGCCCATCTCAGCAATATAAAAACAATTAAAAAAAAGTAAAACATGTTTTATTTTACTTTAGGATTGCAGCACTGGTCAGCCTAGCTTCCACCACTTCTAGCTGAAATGATTATGTGACATAATTGATGGTGTTAACAAGAAAACTTTTTTTGACAGATATTTGTGTTGTCTGTTATTTATATATATACTAGACAATAAGCCCGTTACAATAACGGGCGCTAGAACAGTAGTGCATACACATTAGTAGGAACAGTCTATATAATGGCAAGGGACCTTAATATTTTTGCAAGAAGCCTAAAGTAAAATAATAATAAAAATAAAATAGAAACGTATATGACAATACAGTAACTATAATTAATATTATATTTATCCTCTTCTCTGTGGCTGTTGATTGATGTGTTGTGTCTGTTTGAAGATCTCTTATCCTGCCTCTCTTTGATTTTCGTTCATCCACAGTAAGACTTACTCTCTTAGTTCTGTGTGTTTTGGCATTTTTCTGATGCTCATCTTCCTCTTCTTCAATAGATCTATTTGCTTGTCTTTGTCTTTTTTTTTTTTTTTTTAATTTTTTTTACGCTCATTTTCCTGTTCTTCTATAGATCTATTTGCTCTTCTGAGTTTCTCTTTTAGCGTTTTTCTGACGCTCATTTTCTTTTTCTTAAATCGATCTATTTGCTCGTATTTTTCTTTGTCTTTGAGCATTTCTTTTGTTGATGTTTACTTGCTGAGCTGACCGTTCTTCCAGGAGATGTTGCTTATATAGGATTTGATTGTCTGTGTCTTTTGTCCTACTTGACGTGTCCTTTTTTTGGGCGGCATGTTGTTAGTAGATAGTCACAGTAATATAGGCATGTACATCCGTAATATTTTCTCTTACAGTAACACTGGCTTGTATGTGGCTGTAATATGCGTCATTGTATTGTGTGCCTTTAATTTTCTGTCACAGTAATACTGGTTTGTATTTCCGTAAAATGCCTGTAATTTTCTCTGACAGTAATACTGTCTTTGATGTCCGTAATATGCATTTAATTTTCTGTCACAACAGTGGGCAATCAGCAGAGTCTCCCCAGCAACGGATGTAATGTGTGGCGTGCAGCTGATAATCGTGCCTGTGCCGTCTCTCCAGCAAGTACTGTGCAGTTCCCCAACAAGTATTTTAATCTGTGCTGGCGTGCAGCTGATTACTGTATGTGTGGTGTCTCCCCAGCAACAGATTTTATGTGCGTGAAAATAAATCTACTTTTAAAAGTCATCCTATTGTAATATCATGAAAATTCGTTTATTTAGGAAAACCCCTTCAACGACTGACACTTTACACTTTACTGGGCCAAGCTTCTTAATCACAAATCTGACATCCTCAGAGTGAACACTTGCACAACAACAAACACTAATCCCACCTCTTTGGGGAAGCTGGTCCCCGCGTCTCAGTACCCAATTGGATTTTTCATGCGCTATGTTTTAGGTCTTACCTCATTTACCGAAATCCGATTGGATCGGCTGCGCGATATTTTATAGGTCCCGCCCTCTCTGTCTTGTGTGACGTGTCAGGCGGCCTTTGAAGCATCTGCTAGTAGCCGGTGACTCTGCCACTCATTCCGCCCTTCCCTGTACTTCTGCCTTGTCCATAATATGCGTTGAAGAGTCCCGCGCATGCGCACTTCACCAGAAGACACACACACACACGCACACACACACACGCAAACACACACGCACGCACGCACGCACACACACACACACACACACACACACACACACACACACACACAGGGGTTTTATTAAAGAGGATTTTCAAACAAGGGACTGATATTTTAAAGCCCACTCCTGTCTGCTTTTTGAAGGGTCTGCTTCGCTCTCGACCACTCTAACATAGAAATAATCTCAAATAAGAAATAGGCTACCGATCTGTAATGTGTGATAATATGCACCACATTGACAGAGAATACAGGAACAGAAGCAAAGAAAATATGTTTTCTTGAAGACTCAACTAAAAAAAACAATTTAGGTTTATTATCTAGTTTGGCACAAGACTTTGCATTTCTCTCCAAGAGAACCTAGACTTACATGACAAGCAGTCAACTGAAACAAGCATATAAACTGCCTTGAAGATATACTCTGTGTGGTGCCTGAAACTTTGGGAGCATCAGAATAATAAGAACAGCTAGGAAACATTAGAAATGAAATACAAGTATGCAGTTCTTCGCATTACTATGAAATGTTCTGAACAGATTGTAACAGTTTTGGCAACAGATGGATAATTCACAATATTTATGAATATAACAAAGCTCCCTTCTAGAAAAGCTAGTCCAGTGTTCTTTGAGGAAACTGCTTTCACCCTTTGAAGGCAATACAGGTCATGACTCACGATCAGCTGTTGTTCACTCATACTCATTGAACGGAATAACTCTCTACCCCTTACTGCCTTTATTTATACACTTCCGTTTGACAACAGTTTAATTCATAATTCAATTATTAGCATCCTATTCATAACCGTGCCAAACAAGCACTGTTTTTGCCATGTCAAGTGCCCACTAGTGTCCTTACTACTATGCCCCTGTATGCACTTTTGTGTTTGTTGTAAATGATAATGTAGTTTGTCCTAATGACCAATTAACCACAATGAAAAACTAAAGCCATATGCAAGATATTACTTTGTTTGTTTTAATGATGCTATAACCCACATTTTTAAAAGCATGTTCAAAATCCTTAATGTCTGAAAAAACAAAAAATGAATACTATAACACTTTCACAATAAGATAAAGGTAGAGCTCTTAGTGTAATACAAAAGCTAAGCTAATTAATCCTTCTAATATTTAGCTAAATAACTGATAATCAAAGTTTCATTTGTTGAAAACCTAACTAGGAGTACTCAAAGTTTCACTGATCTGAAGTCTCCAGTTTACTTTTCACTTATAATAACCATATGGTTCCAGTAGAGTATAAATGGGTATTTCTTAAGCCAATAATCATTTTTTATTGTCTGTCTTTTTGCCAAGTAGTTTTACAGAAAGAAGCACCTCAAGCAAACCTCTAGAAGGTCAGAACAGATGCTATATTCTCTAAAAATTAACCCAGCTGTGTAATGAATAATTAATATGCCCAGCCCACTTAACAAGTATAAATAAATCTGGAACATAATGGGGCAGAGGGGGGTTACTGGAATAGGCAAAACACTAAAAAGGTTAAAACCTGTGAGCAATTTTACTGTGCTTGCCAAATGGTTTAGGTGGTTTGCTCAGTTACTCTGTAGGCTTTACAAAGTAATACAATAATGGATAATGGAACATCTGTCCTGTACACCACAGTTTGTGAGGCTCAAGGGCTGTATCTCTGATATGCATGTGAGCAACACTGGAGTATCACAAGGAAGAGACCCGTCTCTTTTTCTATTCACTCTGTACACTTCTGTACACTTGCAGTAATGTTCTAATGTTGCTGTACTTACAGAGTTAATTGATAAGGGAGATGAGACAGAGTAAATGAGTCTGGTGGAGAAATTTGTCTCTTGGTATAAAGCAAATAGTCTGCACCTTAACATTAGCAAAATCAAGGAACTGGTTATTGGCTTTCACCTCACCAAAAAGCCTCAAAAGCTGGTCATTACTCAGGAAATGGAAGCAGAGGTGGTGCATTGCTATAATTATTTAGGGGTCCACATCAAAGACAGGCTTGACTGGTCTCGTAATACAGAGGAATAATGTAAGAAATGGCAGAGCAGGCTCTTTTTTCTTAAGAGAATTTGTTCCGTTGGTGTGGGTAGTGACATCCTTCACATATTTTGCAACTTTGTGATGGTCAGCGCGATTTTCTACATTATAGTGTGCTGGGCCAGTAACATCACTTGAAAAAGAGGCCCACCAAATCAACTAGCTAATTAAGAGGGCAGACTCAGTTAAGGGACACACCATCTGTCCCTTGGAGGCTGCAGCAAAGAAGAGAATGAAAACAAAACTGTTATTATGAACAATGCTGCACATCCTCTCTCTGTCACACTGAGGACATGCAGCCAAAGAATTATTCAGCAGAAGTAAGTCAAGAAACAGCTACTGGGGCTCCTTTACATCAACAGCAATAAACCTGTTGTCACACACGTGTGCATGGGGTACAGCTGAAGGGCCTTGTCACTTGTAGTTCTACGCCAGGCCAGGGGGCGGCGGAGTGTACTGACTATCTCTCTCAGTCCCTTGCAGACCTTTCCCGGGGAATCCTGCCTCTTGCCGGCCCCAAGGATGATGTCACTTCCGACCACGAGGACGCCACTCCCAGTTCCTGCTACGATGACGTCATTTCCTTTCCAGGCCTTTAAAACTGCCATCTTGGCTCAATAAAGTCAGTTCTGTTCTGGACTCTGAACCATTCACACCTTGTACAGAAAACAAGCAATTTTGCAGCCGAGCATATTATACGGGTGGCTGCCCCAAACCTTTGTGATGTCTCTGACTCGTTCTTCTGGCAGTGGCGTAGCCGGCAGGATGCAGCTTTCCCAGAAGAAACCGGGAAGGAACCTTAAAAGTACTCAGGTAGGAGAGTACTGGGGCCGTGTTTCCGGGTGGGTGGCATGCTCAGCGGTCCGGAGTGGCACGGTGCAGTCTTCGCTCCCACCAAGGGCTAATGAGCCCCTAATCCTACACAGGGAGAATGTGGAGGAGACCCACCGACGTGGGCTGGTCCCTGGGGGGAAAACTAAAAGGGCTTAATATGTTCTCTCAGAGGAGAGGACTGGGCCGCCCGTTGGGACCAAGGTCCTAGAGACATATGGGCTATCCCCAGACCAGCAGGTAAAAATACTACAGTCTTGGGAATATGATCCAGAGAGATCAATCCGGGAGCAAGCTTATGCTCTCTGGGAAACAGTGGCTCAATGGCTGAGACCCTTTGAATTAAACACCCGACAAATTGTGCAGCAGGTAGCCTGCTTTAATTTGCTGCAAGGTCTTCCCAATAACTTTGCCCAGCCGGTCTGGGGAGACTTCCATTCCATGGACGAGCTTATAGCTCAAATAAGACCACAGCCAGCCTCACAATCTGTGGGAGCAGAACGGTCCTCTAGTGCAGGGGTCCCCAACCCCCGGTCCGCGGCCCACTACCGGTCCACAGCCGTCTGACAGCCGGGCTGCGAGAGAACTGCCGGCAACGGCGACTCACTCAGACTTTTCAGAACGCTTGTCGGGCGGGGCTTTGCAGCGGTGCAGAGAGAGGAGAGAGACCAAGGTGAGAGACTATTACAACAAAGTATTTTTATGGTCCCGACAGTTTCCCCATATGACATGAGTCTATAGAAATCACGTTACTACGAAGTACATTCAACAGATGCTTTCATTACAACGAAGTGACCTTGAAATACTTGAACGAATCATCCACAGAGCAGTTAGATCTGTAGTCGCAGCTCAGTTGTGCATATTTGCACAACGATCCCCAAACAGAAACATTGTAAAAAAATCTCTTTCTTCGAACTTTCCTCGTACCGTTTTTTTTTTTTTTTTTGCTGTTTTTGTTGTCTGTGGTTTTCATTGATTCCTTTTGCTTATTGCTTGTCAACATTTGAAAAACATCCATTGGAATTTAACTCATTGTCACCCTCCTATAGAAACGGCAGACACGAAAAAAAGATTGCAGTGTTAATGTTTGTGATGTGCAATCTGTTGGATTGGCAAATGTAAAGCATATGTCTTTGTTATATGCAAAAAAAGAAGAAAAATCTCAGATTGCAAACGTATGCGAACTGCTTAACCCTTTAACCGCCAACTCCCTAAATATTC
This sequence comes from Erpetoichthys calabaricus, assembly GCF_900747795.2. Classification (NCBI taxonomy): domain Eukaryota; kingdom Metazoa; phylum Chordata; class Cladistia; order Polypteriformes; family Polypteridae; genus Erpetoichthys; species Erpetoichthys calabaricus. The sequence continues at coordinate 118,762,026 of NC_041402.2, forward strand.
CCCACGCCAGGCGAAATCTGAACAATTTTCGTTTTTTTACTTTTTTACATTTTTTTTACATTTTTTACATTTATTCAAGCAGTATTGACCACTAAATGTTGTGCAAGTTCTAGAAATGGGCAAACACATAATAAAACACAAAATGTACCTTTTCTCAGGCTTCTGGATTTATTGTCAACTACAAAAACGGAACAGTCAAAAGTAATTCAAAAGTCAAAAGTAGTTCAGTCAATCATAGTTTCATTCCCAGTATTTGAGTTTGCTGTGCCACAGGCCAAAGCAGGGAACTGCACAAAGTCCTGGATTGCTGGGACACTTTGAGCAGAAGGTCTTGACGTCTCTACGCTGACCCTTCTTTGAACAGACATGACAGCGTTTTTCTGAAAGTCCAAAGTCCTTACATTCATCTGGCAACACTGCTGAAATACTACTCATAGGATCCTCTTTGCCAGTGTATACACGAAATCTATAAATGTAACCTGAATTCTCAGCTAAGCAAAACATCTTGATACCAAACCGTGCCCTTTTCAATGGTAGATACTGTCGAAACTGTAAGCGGCCCTTCCACGACAATAAACTTTCATCAACTGCAACTGACGGTCCTGGCATGTAGGGCAACTGAAATGCTTCAAATAAATGATCAATCAAAGGACGTAGCTTGAACAAGTGGTCGCGGTTTGGATCTTTCTTATCTGGCTCGTTTCTGTTGTCATTCAAATGAAAGAATTTCAGCAGCAAAGAGAATCGGTTACGTGTCATGACAGCTGCAAAAATAGGTGTTGCATACATAGGATCTGTAGACCAGTACATCTCAATATCTGGTTTTCTGATTATTCCCATCAACATCAAAATCCCAATGAATTTTTTCATTTCGTTTTCATCAGTGTCAAACCAAGCACGAACACGGGAATGTGGAGGTAAATTGGGATTTTTCTCAATAAACTGTGCTGCATACAGATTTGTCTGATGAACAAAATGTCTGATCAAATCAGGTGACACAAACAGCTCATAAAACTGCTCAGCAGTGTAATTGTTTACATCAACAATAAAGCCACACGTTCCCTCAAACGAATGCAGAAAAGGTAGTTCACCACGGGCAGCAGCCCAGCTGAGATGCTGGGGATACACCCACTCAGCGCCGTCATCCGATGCGTCTTCATTCACAGTATCATGCAGCGCACGTTGCTGCTCATCACTGTCGCTAAAATCTTCTTCAGAACTGCTACAATCATGATCAGAACTGTCCAAAATCGCCTGCAAAGCCTCACTTGAAGTCAGTTTATGTTTCGCCATATTCACAGCTGTTACATGCGAATCACGTCACATGACCGGCCAAAACAACCACAGACTTGTCGAAATACAACGTAGTAATAATACCCACGCCAAACCGTCAGTTATACTACTTGCCAGGCATTCATATAACCACAGGCAAATGTGCCGGATAATTCCGGCAGTATGGCGTTAGCAATAAAACAACGGTGCCGGATATATCCGGCAGAGGGCGGTTAAGGGGTTAATAACTTTAATGATAATAGAAATGTTATGTAAATTGTGTCCGTGGAAAAATTTGCATCTAATAAAGTGGTCCTTGCTGTCAAAAAGGTTGGGGACCACTGCTCTAGTGGACTCCGTAGGGATTACGTCCCACTATATAAGTCCCTTCCATATAACCCGAAGCCTGTCCCGATGTCCCCGGGGTGGGCCGCTCGCGCGGGAGCGCAGAGGAATGAGGGTGGAAGGAGGGAGGACTGTTATGTGCACTTTCAAACCCCCTGGCTACTGATAATACGGGAGTGGTAATAATCAATGGCCATAAAGTTACAGCACTTCTGGATACCGGCAGCAACATCTCTGTTGTTGATTGCTGTTATGTACTACCGTGACAGAGAACGAGAAAAAAGGCCAGTATCCGGTGTGTACATGGCGATACGCGCTTATATAAAACCGCCCTGTGCGTCATCAGCTATGAGGGAATGGTAAAAAAGGTCTCCGTAGCGGTCCATCCACACCCACCTTTCCCAGTGATCCTAGGGCGAGACTGGTCTGACAGTAAATGCAGTGTACTGATATCCACTCCTCGTAACCATATAGGCCTAGTCATAGAAGGAACAAACCCGTCTCAAGCTGCTTCCACGCCGTGTAATTGGCCGGAGGAAAGAGATACAGAAGACTCCGAGGAGGACAGGGAGGTTCCTGGGCCGTCGCACATAAACACGTCATCAGCCCGGGCCTCGACGAGCCGGGAGGACTCCCCGCCCCTTGAGGTCAGACCGGACCCTCTCTCCAACTTGCAATTTCAATTCAAGGATACACCGGCGTCTTTCAGGAGAGAACAATGGAATGACGACTCCCTGAAATTTGCTAAAAATGCAGTCGTGCTTGTTAATGGCCAACGCACGCATCAGCCCATGCCTCGCGGCCCTCACTTTGTACTTGACAACGATCTGTTATATCGAGTAGCTGATCATGAGGGCGGAGTGCGGAAGTTGCTGCTAATCCCACGAACCTACCGGCGGCAGGTTTGTGAGTTGGCACATGCCCATCTCCTGGGAGGCCATCTCGGCACCGAAAAAACTTTAGAGCGGATTAAGCTCAGATTTTATTGGCCGGGAATAAATGAGGAGGTTCGCCGTTTTTGCATTTCTTGTCCAGAATGTCAATTATGGCAAATTCCTAGGAAGGGGAACGAGAGGAGCGCGGTCCTTCCTCTGCTTAGCCCCGCTCTTTCTTTGCTCAGAGTGACAGCCTTAACTTCGGTACCGACTTGAATGCTAAACAGAGACAGGAACTTGAGACAGCGATCTTGTCCGTTCCGGAGGTAGTAAGTGAGCAACCCGGAAGGACCTCTCTGATTGCACACGACATCGTGACAAACCCCGGAGTTGTCGTACGTGAACATCGTCTTCCTGAAGCAAAGAAGGCAGAAGTGGAGCTTGAGATCAAGTGCATGCTGGAGCTAGGTGTGATTGAGGAAAGTTATAGTCCCTAGTCCAGCCCGATTGTCTTGGTCAGTAAGCCCGACGGGAGTTGGAAGTATTTGCAACGACTTCCGTCGACTGAATCAAGTCTCCCAATTTGACGCCTACCCAATGCCTCACATGGACGACCTCCTTGAGAGACTTGGGCAAGCGAAGTTTTTGACCACCCTTGACATGACAAAGGGGTACTTGCAGGTTCCTTTAATGGACTCCGCGAAGGCTAAGACCGCGTTTAGCACCCCTAGTGGGCACTGGCAGTACACGGGTCCTCCCATTCAGGTTACATGGGGCACCGGCAACGTTTCAGCGTCTGGTGGACAGAGTGCTCCGGCCCCATAACGTGTTTAGTGCAGCCTATTTGGATGACGTGGTCATCTATTCCAGCATATGGAGGGATCATGTACGGCAGGTGGAAACGGTATTGCAGACACTGGCTGAAGCCGGGCTTCGAATTAACCCAAAGAAGTTTTTCTTTGGATTAAAAGAAGCCAAATATTTGGGCTACCTGGTGGGTCGTGGTACCGTCAAACCACAGTGTTCCAAAGTTGATGCCATATTAAACTGGCCCTGTCCGAATACCAAGCGACAAGTGCAGGCTTTTCTCGGGTTAGCGAAGTACTACTGCTGGTTTGTGCTCCGGTTCTCCGAGAGAGCAGAACCCTTGACAGACCTTACAAAGAAGAGGGCCTCAAATCACGTGGTATGGACTGACAAGATGGCCGCTGCATTTTGTGACCTCAAACTGGCCCTTACGTCAGTACCCATATTAAAAGCACCTAACTTTACACTTCCTTTTATACTCCAGACGGACGCTTCGGACACAGGCCTGGGGGTCGACCTGAGCCAAAGCGTCAATGGTGTTGAACACCCCGTCATGTACCTGAGCCGGAAACTGCTGGATCGGGAGACCAGGTATGCGGCAGTGGAACGGAAGGCTCTTTCGATAAAATGGGCGATTACGCAGTTGAGGTACTACCTCTTGGGCCGTGAATTTACTCTGGTGACGGACCATGCACCCCACCAGTGGATGGCCCTTCACAAGGAGTCAAAACCGCGGGTCACTAGGTGGTTTCTTGACCTCCAACCTTATAAGTTCTTGCTTGTTCACCGGAAGCTCTCTCCATGTTCTCTCCATGCCAATGCGGATGCCCTCTCTCAAGTCCACGACCTCTCGGACAGGTCCGCCCGACCCGATGGGTCTGGGATAAGGGGGGGGCCTTGTCACATACGTGCGCATGGGGAACAGCTGAAGGGCCTAGTCACTTGTAGTTCTACGCCAGGCCAGGGGGCGGCGGAGTGTACTGACTATCTCTCTCAGTCCCTTGCAGACCTTTCCCGGGGAATCCCGCCTCTTGCCGGTGTTCTAACGAAACATTCTACCCATCGAAATGATCTACTTACTGGTACTACGCATGCGCAGACCAAAATTACGCAACTTTTCTCGAAGCTTACCAACTGCTTGTCGATCTGTCCTACCTAGTGTTGAAGTTTGAGGTGTTACTGTATTTCAGTAATATGTATGCTTTTCTTAGCCTTACTACATTAATGCATTTATTACAGTTTACTGCATAGGTATTTTTAACTGATGACATGGTATAACGTTATAAGTTTAATGCTACGACTTACAATAAACGGATGGGTGTAACATATACGGTGTATATACCATTCATGCCAAGTAATCTGTTGCTTTTGTTGACATAGTGTGTAATAAATAAACTGTTTGCGCCACACTTTTTTCATTGAGGTCCAAAATTCACACTACAACAAAGCACTCCCCATTTCTACTTATGTATGGGAGAGAAGCAGTGTTCCCCTCAGAGGTTCCAGTTGACTTGCCGGTGAGTGTTTACTTACAGCTCTGTGTGTAAATTTATATTATTATATATTATGAATAATGAATTATTTTGTCAGAAGCCGCAAATATTAGCATACTAGCAATAAAATAATTGAAAGGAAATTAAATATTGAGTGAAGATTATTTTCTTATTTTGAATAACAGCAGTATGTTACACCTAACACTACTATTGCTTTTTCAAAATACTGAAAATTAATCAAATGACTGATGTTAAAGCTTGTATACTTATGAGAACAACTGTGATTATAGGCAATGCAGAACATTATTGCTTGGTTTGTTCCAAGCTGGAAGTTGATCCCAACAAAAGCACAATTGAAATGGTAACAATATTTCAACATGTACCATCCACAATAATATAATATCCTACTATGCTCATTTTCACTCTTCATAATTTTGTTCTTGGGGTCTAGTAATATAACTTAACAAGTAACATATTAACTGCTTCTACACCTGCTTGGCCGCATCGGAAGAAATAGTTAATTGAATCAGTCACTATTATTACTGTTTCCATGTTCAGACTAATCGTTATGTTTTATTTTTCAGGTGCAGTGTGATATGTGCAGTCGCTGGGCACATTTTGAATGTGCAAAATACAATGAAAAAATTGAAATAGCATATGTTTGTAAAAAATGTATAGATAAATAAGTATTGTTCTTTGGTCTTTGTTGTTGGAGTGTTTTATTGTTCACAAATGTATGTAAATTAAAGCCTTTCTATTCTTCCTATGATGTGCTACTGTTTTATTTGAAATGCCCTCAAATAAGGTGCTTTATGGACCTTAAAAGTTTCACTTAATATATTCAATAAAAAATATTATACATATTTTATAATGTTGTATGTAATACAGTTGTTGTTTATTTTGTTATACTATACTGTATATAATGTGTCAGCTTTGCAGTATATTTCAGTCCTTGGAAATGTGTTACTGATGTACCCATATGCATTATGAAGGTATGATGTTTAGTTAGTGTTATTTACCCCATCGACATGATCTACCCATATGCATTATAAAGGTAGGATGTTTAGTTAGTGTTATTTACCCCATCGAGATGATCTACCCATATGCATTATAAAGATAAGATGTTTAGTTAGTGTTATTTACCCCATCGAGATGATCTACCCATATGCGTTATGAAGGTAGGATGTTTAGTTAGTGTTATTTACCCCATCGAGATGATCTACCCATGTGTATAATAAAGGTAGGATGTTTAGTTAGTGTTATTTACCCCATCGAGATGATCTACCCATATGCATTATAAAGGTAGGATGTTTCGATAAGGTAGCACCAATCGATAGATACATCTGTCGAAATAAACTACGGTAGGATACTTCGACAAAGTAGGACAAATCGTCAGAATACCGGCCCCAAGGATGACGTCACTTCCGACCATGAGGACGCCACTCCCAGTTCCTGCTACGATGACGTAATTTCCTTTCCAGGCCTTTAAAACTGCCATCTTGCCTCAATAAAGTCAGTTCTGTTCTGGACTCTGAACCATTCACACCTTGTACAGAAAACAAGCAATTTTGCAGCAGAGCATATTATACGGGTGGCTGCCCCAAACCTTTGTGATGTCTCTGACTCGTTCTTCTGACACTGTATAATGTCAAATGTTTTCTTTCTTTTTAGTCATATATATATTGTGGAAGACTGGGGGTAAGAGTGCCCCCTAATCCGGACACAGACAGGCTCAGAGACGCACACTTTTATTTTCTTTTTCTTTAGCACACAGTGCCCAAATCACCAATTACTCAGTCCCTTTCCATTTCCTTTTATCTTTCTCTCTTTCTTTCTATCTTCACCACCTCCACTCCTCCACCTCCTGAATTCGCCTCCCAAAATTGAGTGAGGCGGCCTCTTTTATAGTGCACCCGGAAGATGCACTCTGATCTCCTTCTGGAAGCACTCCCAGGTGTGGCAGAAGTGCTGCCATCCAGGGCTCCACAATTGTCCAGGTGGCCCCTGGCAGTGGCCATGGGCCCCAGCAGGGTTGAGCTTCCAAGCTCCAAGGCTGAGGCTCCGATGCAATCCAGGGGGGCTGCCCTCTCGTGTTCTTTGGGGTATGGGGGATTGGTTCTGTCCCAGTCGCAAGGGTCCAAGCCATCTGCCACAATTATTTAAGGAAAAGCCAGATTTTTCTCTGAGATCTTTCTTAGTCCCATCTATCTATCTATCTATCTATCTATCTAATAAAATCCAAGACAAATTTTTTCATTTTGTACTAGGGGGCTTTGCCACCTGCTCACTTTGCTTGCCCACCCTCATCCTCCCCGGGGCGCACAACGCGCCATCAAATTCCCATTTCTGCCTCTTGTGTTGTGAAGAGGGGGCTGAACGCACGCTAAGGAAATGCAGTCGCTCCTCCGAAACCACTTCTTAAACGGTGATACAATGGGAAACAAATACATTTTTTTTTTACCTCCTCTATTTTCTTGATCAGCTGGCTTGCTGCTGCTGCACGATCTGCATGTCATGCAGCGTTTCAAACATTTAAAAGCCTGTACAGCAGATGTCCTCTTTGTCTCGCGGGACGTTAAAGTGTCTCCGAGAAAATCACATCTCGACCCGAGTTTTTTTTATATAATAGAGAGATAAGTCAGTGTACCTAAATGACTAGAAAATAACTCAGTTTTTGTTTTTGGGAATAAATATAAATCTATGCATTTGACACAAGGTATGAACACACACATAATTATGCATATACAAGGCCTGTTCACAAATTTAACTGACCTTGTGACGTTGGGAAACAAAATGTCTCTTCTAGCAAGCCATTTATATGCTTGCTCCTCAGTAACTAGCCAGTCAATGTCTGGCCTTAATACGGCCTCTGGGCAGGGAGCAAGGAGACATTGGGGTGACAAAATCTGTGTGCTTGGTTTTTGCTAAGTGAGCAATTAGGATGTCAGTCAATAAGCCTTCAAAGTGTTCCAGATGGGATAACAATACACAAAGCCGAAAGCTGTGGATGCAAGGGTTTTACAATTTAATGGAGACAATCAAAACATCCATTCAAGAAATGCAAGTGCAAGTGACCAAATACAAAAGTGCTTCACACATGCTTTTACTTTTCCAAAGTGGCAGTTTTGCAGAGTTTCAGAGAGCTGGAAATGTTTCTGACAATCCTTCTACAGTATTCTGACAGGCTTCAAGTTGACAATGCTATTTAGTTATTAATGCAGTCAGGGCTGAGGAAATGTACAGTAATAATCTGAAAGATCCATGTGTGATAAATCACTGACATTTACTAGCCAGCAAAATTATTTTTGTCAATAAAAAGACATTTAGAACAATAAGACATTTTTAACTACGTGTACAGTATTAAGGTTTCTCCTATCAGGCCCATAATGTCACATATGTAAAGATTATAACTTTCTTGAGTAACTTTTTTCTAGGTTATCCTTATAATTGACTGTGGACCCTCCAGAGATTTACTTTCTCTAGGGATGAGGCTGACTGGAGTTTTTGCTTACCATTCCTTTGTTAATTTAAGCCCAAATTAACTTGTTCATTGAAACTGGCATATCTACAAGGCTACGTGACATGCCAAGGTCACTGCAAAATCTGCTACTTCTCTCAACCTTAGATTTAACAGATCATGTGTTGCATGAGTAAATGTTATGGAAGAATGTTTAAAAAAAAAAAAAAAAAAAAATTCCTTTATATTTTTGCTGTGTTAGGCTACTTGATAAATTGATTATTTACATGCAAAAGTGCAGTTTGTTCAACATAATTTGTCAAAAATATAAGCATATTATAAAATTGTTCATAATCAGTATCTGATTTTGATTTTGCTTGTTTTTAATGGGGCATACCTATAGGTTTCCCCCACATGAAACAAATATATCCAAACCCATTAAATCTACTGTTATGTATATTTGTGTCTCAAAAGTAAACTGCATAATCTCTTTTTAACTGAAACTAATATATACAAAAATAAAATAGAAACACTTTTTACAAAATTAAAAGTAAACTAAAACTACAAATACATTATGAAGGAAAACTAAACTGAATTTCGAAGAAAACAATACAGAAATACAAATTAATGTAAAAAACAGAACCATAATAACATTGCTCTGACAAAATGACATTCTCCAGAAAGCCTCTGACCTTCACCAAAATCTGTCTCCTCCCTTGTTCAGTACGGCTGGAAAATCACCTGAGGAATATCTATTAAGCCATGCTGTGAAAAAGCTTCTGTGCAACATTTACGAATGTACAGTGGAACCTCGAGATACGATCACCTCTGTATATGAGAAATTCAAAATACGAGGAAAGTATGAGCGAAAATTTCTGATCTAAATGCGAGCATTGGCTCGCGTAACGAGCCACGAGCCAGGCTGTGGGTATAGCTCTCAGCTTAGCGAGGGGGCGTGGTAGCAGTTGCGAGCCGCGATCTGCGGTATCTGCGTTTCTCACTTAAGTGCACAGGTGGGAAACTGCCCACATCCATGATTGTTCCTGTGGCTGATGGGCTGCAGCTGCCATGTCCTCCCCGCATATATAGAGAAGCGCGAGCCGGTTGAGAGAGAGAGAGAGAGAGAGAGAAAGAAAAGGCAGGCAGGCAGGCAGGCAGGAGAGCAGGCTCGCAGGCTCGCGTGTAGCTGAACAGGCGAGCCAAACAGCTGAAGCAGGACGGTGTAGAGAAGGTCAGCTGCATTAAGAGTGTCTCGCCTGTTGCAGAGCCCGCAGGTGAGACGCTAACAGAGAAGAAGCACCGGGGATTGTCATCTGTTTTTTAAAGACGGCATCCTTTTGACGTTTTAACCTCGTGTTAAAGGATTGTTATTCTTGTGTATTTTAAACCTCCACTTCACAACTGTTTTAAGGATTATTTATTTAAACATTTATTGAATGCTCTACTGCACTTTGGACACCTGTTTTGATTCTTTTAATAATCAGTTATATTATTTACCAGTGTTATTTATTAAAGGTAGACTACAGTATATATAATTTATCAGTGTTATTTGTTAGGAAAATTGATTTTTATGTTAATATATTTGGGGTGCGGAACGGATTAGCTGGATTTCCATTATTTTCAATGGGGAAGTTTGTTCTAGATACGAGAAATTCGCTATACAAGCTCAGTGCTGGAACGAATTAAACTCGTATCTAGAGGTTCCACTGTACTATTATCCCTCCATATTGGGCCATCAGGCTCACGGCTGCTCTCAAATATGCCATATTACTATTTTAGACAGTTTTTCTTGACATGCAATGTATTCATAAAAGGAAGGAAAATCAGAATGTTACTGTTTCAGTGAATTCAGAAAAAAGCCTACTGAGTTTTTGGGAGTCCTCCTGAATATGCCATCAAAGGATATGCCTTAGCAGGTACTGGAGAAACGTGTGCATCCACACAGGTTGAACTTTGGTGAAAGTGATTAGCTTTGGAGACATGTCAATCATAAAATGATAATCCACAGCAGGATCAAATGTTTCCATTTGCAAAGCAGAACTACAAACAAAAGTAAGATGTAAACACTCTGTAGAGAGAGTTGAATGTGTTAAGAAAAAAATGGAAAATTGTGGTGGTTAGGCAGATACCATACAGTAATTTTATCCAATAAAGGCTGGATAAGACAACGTATCTGCTCACTACTAAACAAATAAGATGATCTCTTATCATTGTGGAGTGTACATATGCTCATATCAACCATTCATTGCAGGGGAAAAAAAAGGCTTCACAACTGTCAAAAGAAGATTTCCCATTATCCTCTGTAGATCACATTAAGGGCTGAGGATGTCAAAATTACTTCATTATTTTAAAAAAAAAAAACTTAAATTCCTACTTGAAATAACAAAGTACTACTTTGTTGAGAATTATACTGTAGTACTTACCACAGGAACAACAGGTGAAGCAGTTTGTGTGGTAGAGGTTTCCCATTGCTTGGCAGGCCTGGCTTGCTCCATAAACCCCCTTTCCACACTTAATGCAGATACCTAGATGTTAGAGAGTGAGAAAAAAGAAAATTAGTCTCTGGACAGTGCTTTCAAAAACAAAGGAAGACAACAGAAAATATTTCTTCTTATTGAACCCAAGCACTACAGGAGGTCAAGAAAAGAACTGTTAAGCCTAGAAAATGAAACCTCGTTAACAGAAGGCATAGCCAAAAAAGTTAAAACCAAAATTAAGTAAGTATAAAAGTCTGATATTTCAACTCTGCAAGGAGCAAGAGTGACAGCAAAATCCCACAACATTCCCTGCATGCATTACACAGAGTGCTATGGATAAATCCTATATCCTACATATGTGAATTTCCCCTTGGGATTAATAAAGTATCTATCTATCTAACTATAGGAAGATCTCTATGGGTATAGCATATCCTATATGGAAATGTGATAGGAACAGCATCATCTAGGCTTAAAGATCATTCCCTAGATTGTGGATGAAAATATGTTGACAGTATAGTAAGAAAAATCCAATATTCAGGTTATTAAATTATTCATATAAGAAATTGACAATACAGTAATCCCTCCTCCATCGCGGGGGTTGTGTTCCAGAACACCCCGCGAAAGGTGAAAATCCGCAAAGTAGAAACCATATGTTTATATGGTTATTTTTATATTGTCAAGCTTGGGTCACAGATTTGCACAGAAACACAGGAGGTTGTAGAGAGACAGGAGCTTTATTCAAACACTGCAAACAAACATTTGTCTCTTTTTCAAAAGTTTAAACTGTGCTCCATGACAAGACAGAGATGACAGTTCCGTCTCACAATTAAAAGAATGCAAACATATCTTCCTCTTCAAAGGAGTGCACGTCATGAGCACAGAATGTCAGAAAGAGAGAGAAAAGCAAACAAATCAATAGGGCTGTTTGGCTTTTAAGTATGCGAAGCACTGCGGCACCAAGCTGTTGAAGGCGGCAGCTCACACCCCCTCCGTCAGGAGCAGAGAAAGAGAGAGAGAGACAGAGAAAAACAAACAATCAAAAAGTATGCGAAACACTGTGCAGCATGTCGCTTCACGAAGCAGCTGCACAGAGGGGAGCAACATGAAGATAATCTTTCAGCATTTTTAGACAAGCGTCCGTATCGTCTAGGTGTGCTAACAGCCCCCCTGCTCAATCCCCCTATGTCAGGATCAGAGAATGTCAGCGCAAGAGAGAGAGAGAAAAGTAAGTTGAGTAGCTTCTCAGCCATCTGCCAATAGCGTTCCTTGTATGAAATCAACTGGGCAAACCAACTGAGGAAGCATGTACCAGAAATTAAAAGACCCATTGTCCGCAGAAATCCGCCAACCAGCAAAAAATCCGCGATATATATTTAAATATGCTTACATATAAAATCTGCGATAGAGTGAAGCTGCGAAAGGCGAAGCGCGATATAGCGAGGGATTACTGTAATGGATGCATTTGTAAAGCAAGTAATGTCAGAGGCTAAAAACCTAAAACTAATATTTTACAACAGTGCTGACTACTGAATAACAGAGTGAGGCAGAATTTATTGATAAAATAAATAACAGTTGGACTCAGGTGGAGGATTTACAACAAATCCCCAACCAATGTGGCTAAAATATGGTTGGCCTACTTAATGTATAGTAAAAGCCTTCACAAGGATCTAATCAAGTATTTAGTTATTTAGCTAGCAACACTGTAAATGCAAATCTGTATGATGCCTCATGAAGATCCTTAAACCCAGAAGTAGTAATTGACATAAAACAGCTTAACAATTGTCCTGTTGTTTTTTAATGACCTTTGTACAATAAAGACTAATTTAATGACTAATGATAATGCCAAGTGACTAATGTTTTAAAAAATGATTAGACCAACTGTAAAAGTAGTAATTTGTTAATAATGAATCTTTAATATTGAAATACAGGAAAAATATTGTTTACAACAAACAGAACCACCATCACGTATGGCCATAAGCACTCTCCAAGTGTAATACTTCTGAAAAAAATGAGCCACTGCACAGCCTGGAGGGATGACTATAATAGGTGTAGACCTTTTCCCTAGTACAGTGGCATGAATTTTCATTGGCAGACTGAGAAGTTTGATTAACAAAATAAAATTATGTAGGCTTATTGCTCAGTGACCATAAAAATAATAAATTCCCTTAAAACACATTTTTTAACTAAAAATATGTACAGAAATATGTACAATATATATGGCATTAAAGAGAATAAAATGTTTTATCACAATTACAAGCGGTCATATTTAATTTCTTCTCTAATGAACTTATCTTAAACAAAAAAATTTAAAGAAGTTTTCATAATTTGTCTCACAAAAAATAAATAATATATTCACATACATTGATTCAATTAATTGATATAGGTAGTTAATCGCCAACTACTCTGACCCCCAAAGGTCATGCAATAAGACAATCTCCCCTTTGGGATTCACCATACACTTATAGATTTTAATCATTTTTATTCATTAACTGCATTACAGCCTTTTTTGCTATTAAGATATATATTTACTATATTTATACAGGTTATATTTTTCCAGTATACCAGCTAGACCTTCCAATTCTTGAGGGGTAATGATATATATATAGATTACCATTTTAAATTTCTGCAGAACCTTTTTCTTACCAAAACATATACTGTATGACACACACAAATAATAAATGCAGTACAAACATTTAAAAAGGCTGCAAACCTATCAAATATTTATAAGATAGCAAGCTTAACATATTCACAAATAAAAAAGACCAATTTTGCTGTTGTGCTAACATGCCTACTGTTTACTAAGCAGCCATTCTTCTTTATCTCTTCTTTTTCTAATTGAAAATATAATCTGCTGTGTGGTATAGCAGGCGTGGCTCAGAAAAACTGTCCGTTTTAATAAAAAAATAATTAATGTGCTTTGCTCTGGGGAGCAGAGCAGGTTTGAGCAATTGTCTGTACTTTGGGACACTGTTTTGTGAATTGTTTTCAATAATAGCACTTGAGCACTTGTTCACCATCCCTTTGCTTGGTGTGTTTGTCCTCATCTGCTCAGCTCATCATGGTCATGATTATCAAGGGTGTCCGGTTCAAGAGACTCTCAAAATGGAAGAGGGTGCATGGAGTGACCCGCACCGTGACATGCTGTACTTATCACAAATTCGCTCATTGGCCAAACTCAGGCAGTGTTCATTTTAATTTAAGGACAAAATACAAAGGTATGAATTAATTAAAGTGGCTTTTCTTGCTGATTGTGTAATTGCACAGGGAAACTCCTCCAATTGCTTTTTCTCAGTTTATTACTTCACTTTCTTTAATGTAAAAGCTAATATTCCCATCTTTTCACTCTCTGGTAAAGTCTCCCTTGCTGCTCTCTGTTTACAAGAAATTTGCAGCAAAAAATAGACGTGACAGTTCAGCTATCATAATAATTTATCTAAAGGAGAGCATGACAACTAAATTACCCTAAAGCTTAGAAAAGCAGACACTGAAAAAAGTTTTTTCATGATTGGCCAATTTATCGAGCGAGTCTTTCATAGTGAAAATCAGCCAATTTAGATAAGAGGCCAATCAAGCGAAGCATTACTATTTAGCTTTTTCTCCTTCTGCCTTCTTCAGTCTAAATTCATCTTATGTAAGTAATTGGTTGGGCTTGATGGACACCATTCAATTTTCTACATCACAAAATAAATATTAGAGGGCCAATGTAAAAGTGAAAATTCTTACACAGATTAATGCCACCTAACAATAAATATCTGCTTATGGACTGGGCTCATTCAAGCAGTCTGAGGTCTTCACATGCATAAGGCTCAAACTTTTGTTTCCACAGCAATCTAGAAGGGCAACCAAGACAGCAAAAAGAGCCACGGATCATATATGGTTCATATACTATACATGTCAAAATACCTGAAGCTTCAGTAATTCTGCTTCATGCAAAAATCATCTATGTGGCAAGAATGGGGAAGGTTGCTGAGACACAATCAAAAATATTTTTCCATTGCCAGAAGGCTTGATAACTAGTTTAGCTGCTTCTTTTCATAGCTTTACAGAACAATCAATATGTTATGCTCCCTGAGCAGTCCAATACTTTCCACATTTGTCACTATTGCAATACTATGGTGTGAAAACGGCTGTTTGTTTCACTATACATGTTCCATTGATAAACACACATAACCCAGATATTTCACAATTTCAGAAGGCATTGAGCAGCCTATTGTCAGACAAGAGACAAATAATTTAAGCCACAATACCTAGGAGCTATGTCCATCCATCCATCCATTATCCAACCCGCTATATCCTAACTACAGGGTCATGGGGGTCTGCTGGAGCCAATCCCAGCCAACACAGGGCGCAAGGCAGGAAACAAATCCCGGGCAGGGCGCCAGCCTACCGCAGGGCACACACACACACAAACTAGGGACAATGTAGAATCACCAATCCACCTAACCTGCATGTCTTTGGACTGTGGGAGGAAACCGCAGTGCCCGGAGGAAACCCACGCAGACACGGGGAGAACATGCAAACTCCAAGCAGGGAGGACCCGGGAAGTGAACCCGGGTCTCCTAACTGCGAGTCAGCAGCGTTATCCACTGCGCCACCGTGCCGCCTAGGAGCTATGTTTTCAGCTAAAAAGAGACAAAATGAGGTGGATGAAAATTTAGCATTCTGGGACATATGTGATCAGTTGATCCAAAGCTGACCAAAGTAAATCTGTTTCTAAATCAAGAGTGTGCTTACATCAGAATTAATAGAGAAGCTTGTTGGAAGACAAATGGAAGATTTTCAAAATACTTCAACTGGCCCCGATTCATGATGATAACTCAAGAAAGAAGGCATCTCATTTCCTCTCTAACAAGAGAAATACACATTATTGACCCTGTTCACAAAAGTGAACAAATACTGTATCATTTATGTTCCTTTAATAACAGAAAACAAGACAATCTGAAATCAGAAACCATTTAAGTTTGCAGCCCTTTTATACGGCAATTACAGATCTTCTCCTAGCCACTTCATAATAGCTGCTCCTTAGCCTTTGACAGAGCGGCTGCATGAACCCATATGGCTCAAGCACTTGGGGAGGAAGCACAGTGGGAATGCTCAGCAGCTCCCAGGGCTCCTGATGTCACAATTTCCTGCCATGATCTATCCCCTGCCAATACCACAAAATTGTAATATTCCTGCACATTTGGTACAACAAGGAGTTTTGGCTGCAATTTCCTTTCACCTCAGAAAATCAACCACTTCAGTCTTCAGGAGTGGATCTGCAGTGTCTTCTATGTTGATTTTGTCATTATTACATTTTTTTTTTTACCATAGTAGGAACAAGAACATTTGCCTCTCTATCATACAACTATGCACATTCTTGTTATAAAACATATTTAAATGACACAAATATGTACAGAGTTTTCAAACCCATTTATATTTTATTTACACTATATCCTGTTTAGGGTCTTGCTGTGCCCTGTAACCAAACCCAGCAGTAAGGTGGCAGAGAGGAGATTACACTTTGAACTATCAAACAACGCATCAATAACATGCATGTTACTTATCAAGTTCTACTTTATTGAGCACTTTGTCACAGTAAGCACCATTAAACAGCTTTTTGGAAAACAATCACTTAAAAGATTTATTATTCGACTAAACAGAGTGGAACATAAAAACCCATAACACTGATTGTAACACCAATTTTCAGAAATTGTAGAACAATATAAAACAAAAATGGGTATTTAGCATTAAACTTTGGGACTGAACTTTCATAGCCAAGCACAAAATGAGAGTTCATGAAAGACACAGCAAGGAGCAGGGAGGTTGGGTTCAGACAATCAGATGAAGTAAAAGTAGATAGGAACTGAACAGTGGCAGGCCATTCACTAATGTAATGTTTCCCAAAGGCTTTATGTGGTGATCTACTGATCTACTGTTTTTTGGCACATTGATTTCACTTGATGTTCCAACAATGATGGATGGATTAAAAGCCAGAAGTCTGTATAACCATCAGCATCAAGTGACTCCGTGAGAACCCTAACTACAAAGAGGACTATTTCATTTATGTTAGGTAGAATGCCCAAAGGGGACTGGGCGGTCTCGTGGCCTGGAACCCCTACAGATTTTATTTTTTTCTCCAGCCTTCTGGAGTTTTTTTTTGTTTTTTCTGTCCACCCTGGCCATCGGACCTTACTCCTTTCTATGTTAACTAATGTTGTCTTATTTTAATTTCTTATTTGTCTTTTATTCTTCTTTTCTTCATTATGTAAAGCACTTTGAGCTACTTTTTGTATGAAAATGTGCTATATAAATAAATGTTGTTGTTGTTGTTGATAGTCCCCAGGGGGGACACTCAAGTTGAGACATGGAGCAAAAATGGGGACGCCTTTATTAAAATGTCAAACTGGGCATGGTTTCCTATGGATTCACATTTACAGTGAATAATCAGTCTATCTAATGCTATTACTAATTCCTTGCAAAATATTCACAGCTAGGTACAAACAAAAGTTTACAAACGTAGTAGGATTCCAAAATGATATTTCTATAACTTGTTCCAATCTGTATTTTTATTACTAAAGTACATGCACAACAATTAGTTTTATCTTTACAAATTTTGTTATTTCCTAGCAGGTATTTTAAAGAGAAAACCTGACATAACACAGGCTCATGCAAGTACTCAGACTATGGCGTCTTTACTACCCTAATGAGGATGTAATGGCCTCGGCACCACTGATGTCAAAGTAATATTTTCTGTGTCTCATGCCAGTTTTGCACTCAGTGGTCATAAAGCGAATTTGAGGGAAAAGTATAACAAATTGGAGAATAAAAACATTAAACCAGTGTCACAAATACTGTATTGTCAAATATGCACAGATGAAGAAATGGGTCCAAAGACCTGTCTGGTTGAAAAACTAAATAATGGAAGATGTGTCACACTACTCAGAAAAAATTAAAAGTATCACAATGGAAACATTATATTGAGGGAATTGTTAATCAGCAGGGACTGGACAACCTGCTAGAAGTGAAAGAAAATGGTTAGACCACAGGCGATTTTCATCCAGGCAAAAAACTAAACTTAGGGAAAAGGTTCATCCTTCAGCAGAGTAATAATTCTAAACAGATACAGAAAACAACTGTGGAGTGGTTCACAAGCAGGCAGCGAAATGACCTTGAGTGTACCAGTTAATGCCCCTGCCTTCATGAATCTACAGGACTATTTGAAACTGGCAGGCCATAAGCATCACTCTAAAAACAAGGATGATCAAAATCAAATCTGCCATGAGATTTGATGAAAACTGGCAGATACCAAAAGGCCTGAAGTGATTTCTGTGGCAAAGAGTGGCTCAATCAAGAAATATTGATGTGAGACGTGTACACTTAAGCAAACACCAAATTTCTTTTTTTGACTTTTAGATATCTGCTGCCAAATCACTCACTTTGCATTTAAATGTTACCCCTTTTCTGCAATGTCTGGGGTTAGTTCCTAACTAACCAGGAGCACAATCCTACTGGAACAGGCTCAGGCTCTACCAACACTGAACTGAATTGGCTAGGTTTTAAAATATATGGTATACTGGTACAGTAGTTATTGCTGCTGCCCCATGGCTCTAGAGACCTAGGTTCAAATCCCACACTAGTCACTCTGTCTCTATATACTCAAATTTCATCTGAAAGTCAAGTCATGCCGGGGAGCATGCACAGGTACAATGTGCTGCTGTACCCACTACACAATGAGACAATTCGGGATCCTGGGTGGCAACCCCCCAGGCAGACACGCGGCCCAGACCCACTCTCTGTAAATTACCCTCTTTCTGCCGCAGCCAGGTGTTACGTGGGCAAATCCTTGGCCTGGACCAGCCACTCGGGTCCCCAACAATGAGGATCTTACAAGCTGGATCACCCTCAGGGAAACGCACCACAAGGCCGTAGTACCATAACTGACACTCCCTCACAATGCAAGTAATGTGCCTCATTCGGGACTCCATAAGCGGCACCCAAGGATTTTCCGGAAAGACACAGCACCAAAGGGGTCCAGTCTTCATCTCAGATCACTGGATAGCGTCCATGTCTCGCAACCACATAGCAAGACAGGAAGCACCAAGACTCTAAAGACTTGGACCTTCATGCTTTTGCAAAGATATCGGGAGCGCCACACATGCCGTTCCAGCGACCTCATGACCCCCCATGCTCTCCCTATCAGTCTAATGACTTCATAGGAAAAGTCGCCAGAAACATGAATGTCACTTCCAAGGTAAGTAAACCTCTTGACAAGGTTGACACTGCTGATGGCTGTGCCCAAGAGGTCATTAAAGGCCTGGATCTTGGTGTTTATACAGGATACTCGCAAGCCCAGACACTCAGACTCCTCACTCAGTCTCTCAAGTGCACCAATCAGAGCCTCCACGAAGATCACAACATCGTTAGCAAAGTCAAGATCAGTGAATCTTTATTCAACAACAGATGCCTCACAGCCACTGGACCCCACGACCTTGCCCAACACCCAGTCCATACAAGCATTGAACAGAGTAGGAGCAAGAACACACCCCTGACGAACCCCAGAATCAACTGGGAAAAACACATAGGTTCTGCCTCCACTCTGCACAGCACTCACAGTACCAGTGTATAGGGCGGCCACAATATCCAGCAACCTTGAGAGGATCCTGCGAACCATCAGGATGTCCCACAGGGCAACTGAATCGAACACTTTACGAAAATCGACAAAGGCTGCAACGAAACTCTGCCGATATTCGCATTTGAATATCGAGAACCCTCAGTGCCAGGATGCGGTCGATGGTAGACTTCTTAGGCATAAAACCAGACTGTTCTGGTCACTGGTAGGTGAGCAAGTGATCACGGATTCTATTGAGGACGACCCTAGCAAGGACATTACCCGGCACCAACAGCAGTGTTATCCCCCTGTAGTTGCTGCAATCCAGGCGAGCACCCTTCCCTTTCCAGATAGGGATGATGAGTCCCATTTTCCAGTCAGTTGGGATGATACCAGTCTCCCAAATGGAAGCAAAGATTGCTTGCAATGCCAGGAGGACAGCCTTACCACCAGCCTGGAGAAGTTCACCCCGGATACCACAGATCCCTGCAGCCTTTCCTCCCCTCAGCTGGTTCACCACCAACTGGAGGATCAGCCTCAAGAACCGTGGACCCAGAGATATCCAAAGTGCTAGCCGGAGGATCAGCTTTGAACAACTGCTCAAAGAAGCCAGCCCAGTAGGTCACAACTGCAGTGTCATCTGTAAGGACTGCTCCATCAGCCACCCTGACTGCGACTCTCCCCGAGAACAGATTCTGATGTGCGTAATGCTTCAATTCCTCTGTAAGCAGGACGTGGGTCGCTAGACCACAGATTGTTAGAGGAATCTGTGAGCAAGTGACAAACCAGCACATCTTTATCTGCCCTCAGAGCCCTCGCAGCAGTCCTTCTCAGTTACCGGTACAGACCAGAGTTGCCACTGAGCCGTGCGCTGCAACTCTTCCGAAAGACATGAAAGTTATTTTAACTGATGATTTTTTACTTTTACGGCAATGTGTCATACTGATTAAGGCTTTAGGAGCCTCAGACCTTGAGGTTGTGGGTTCAACACCTACTATTGACACTGTGTGACAATTAGCAAGTCACTTCACCTGCCTGAGCTCTAACTAGAAAAACAGAAGAAATGTAACCAATTGTATCTTAAATGTTGCAAGTCACCTTGGATAAAGGCATTAGCCAAAAATATAAATGTAATGTAGATGGATAGAATGAATGATTTTTCATGAACAAGTGAGTTTGCAAAAAAGACTTCCTTGAGATATGGGATTGGCTTTAGAAGATTCTGCATACTGAGAAAGTTAATATTTTGACATATTTCTAAGATGGAGAAAGCACATTGGTATGGAGTTTTCAAATACTAAACCAAACATTTAGCCAAACTAAAGTTCAAGACCTTTTAATTAAGTGTCACCAGCATCATCATGATGCCTGCAGAATTAACACACGATATAAGAACTTATGTTTCTCCTGAATTAAAGGATACAGTACGTAATTAGCATTCATTTACTTTTGGATATGCGTATGTGTAGGGCATATGAATCATTTTCCTAAAGTTTATGTTTGGGCAGCCTACCTGTGTCCATATATCAGACAGCAGAATCATGCCGAGACCATAAAACTATAGCAGCACACAGGTTCACTTACAGTATATTGTAGGTATTTGAGTACAAGTTGATGTAGTGTATATGAGTATTTAAATGGACACTTTAGGCATTAAGCAAAAACAAGCATATTCTGTGGCCTTTCACCACTATTTTGTTAAGCATGAAGAATATGGTAGGAAAGGAGGTGTTCCATTGTACTTGCCCACTGCGGCACTTCTTGTGTGATTTTAGGCTATACAAAAATAAATTGTATTGTATTGTACTTGTTTCAGGTAAAGTATATGTAGTTCTGCAGTTTTTTAAAATGCTTTACTTTTCAGATTACGTTCTTACCCAAACACGAGAAGCATTTGTACAATTGTGGCTTACTTTTCCAAATAAAAAATAAACTTTCAAATTTTTACAGTGTGTATAAAAACAACAGCTCTCTAAAAACAACTGCTGAATTGATCAGCACTCATTGGAATAATGCAATTTCTGTTTGTGTTTACTTTTTATTCATTCCATATGTAAATACTAGTTTGTCAAATGAAATTTTAATGTTTTATTATCTAAAATCTAATTCAAAATGTTATTTCTTACTACACTGAAGCTTCTCCTTAATTAACAGCAAAACTCCTGTATTTAATACATTAATCATTTTGGATAATGCATAGCACTGTTGTCAAAATTGAATTTAACATTTCCAGAAATCAGAATATAAACATTATTTATGAACAAAGACCAAATGAAGACTGAAGATGAAAATAAGTTTCAAAACTTAACAGATAAACATAAGAATATAATGGAAAGTAAACCTGTGTCTTATAATAATTCAAACAAGATAAAAAAAAAATGTTAACATGGCTTAATACGTGCAAAAGCCCTATGTAGCCCTCAATGGACTGAATTCAGCAGGTCAGTTCTAGAACCTTTTCGATCCATTTGCGGGTTAAGGGGGCAAAGTCTATTTCAGCAGGGTTGGGCAAAAGGCTGAAAACAGGCCTAGACAACACTCTAGTCCATCACAGAGACCACACTCACTCACTCATTAATAATAATAATAATAATACATTTTATTTGAAGCGCCTTTCAAAAAACTCAAGGTCACTGTACAATCAGGTTAAAAAATAAACATTCAATAACTAGACAATTTAAAATCCAAATAAAACATCAGATAAAACAGCAATAACAGTTACAATGAATAAGCAATTTTGAACAGATAAGTTTTAAGATTAGCCTGAAATTGGTGAAGGGTAGTCATATTCTTAAGATAAGCAGGTAATGAGTTCCATAAGGAAGGTGCCGATCTGCTAAATGCGCGATATCCCATCGTAACAAGACGTGCTGGTGGATTATTTAAGTTAATGGAAAAAGAGGATCTGAGCATACGAGAGGGTTTAGTGACTTGTAGGAGCTGTGAGAGATATGTGGGGGCAAGATTATGAATGGCCTTATATGTAAGGACTAAAATTTTGTAGTTGACCCTAAACTTTATTGGCAGCCAATGAAGCTGCTGAATAACGGGTGTAATGTGATCAGAATAGGGTGTTTTAGTAATTATACGAGCAGCCAAATTTTGAACAAGTTGAAGTTTATGTAATAACTTTTGAGGCAGACCAAAGAGAAGTGAATTGCAATAGTCCAGGCGGGAGGTGACCAAACTGTTGACTAAAATGGCAGTAGAGTGATTTGACAAAAATGGACGCAAGCGATTAATGTTTCGCAGGTGAAAGTAAGCTGCTCGAGTAACAGAACTGATGTGAGACTGGAAAGATAACGTGCTGTCCAGAATTACACCAAGGCTTTTTATCTGATCAGTACAGGTAACAGAAGTATTGTCTATTACTACTGAGATCTTTGATGCCTTCGCTATTGCAGATTTCGTGCCCATAAGAAGCACCTCAGTTTTATTAGAGTTCAACTGCAAGAAGTTGGAAGATAACCAAGACTTGATCTCAGCAAGGCAATCAGTAAGTGAGGATGGTGGAAGCGATGCAGATGGTGAAGTGGAAATATATAACTGGGTGTCATCTGCATAACAATGAAAGTTTATCTTCCATTTACGAAAAATGACACCCAAAGGAAGCAGATCTATACTAATAAAAGGCAAAGCCCTCACTGACTCACTGACTGACTGACTGACTCACTCATCACTAATTCTCCAACTTCCTGTGTAGGTAGAAGTTTGAAATTTGGCAGGCTCATTCCTTACAGCTTACTTACAAAAGTTAGGCAGGTTTTATTTCGAAATTCTACGCGTAATGGTCATAACTGGAACCTGTTTGACTGACTCATTCATCACTAATTCTCCAACTTCCCGTGTAGGTAGAAGGCTGAAATTTGACAGGCTCATTCCTTACAGCTTACTTACAAAAGTTAGGCAGGTTTCATTTCGAAATTCTACGTGTACTGGTCATAACTGGAACCTGTTTTTTGTCCATATACTCTAATGGAGGAGGCGGAGTCACGTATTACGCCTCCTATGTAATCACATGAACTGAAAACGAGGAAGAGATTTACAGCACAAGTCAAACGCGGGAACGAAGGTAAATAACGTTAATTGTTGACTGTCTTTTAATACTGTGTACTTGTTGAGTGTCTTTTAATACTGTGTAAGCATACATATTAACACATGTGCAATTAAACGTGTGCATTTACGGGGTGATTTCTCAGGCTTAAAAGCTAGCCTTTTATTAAAAAGGTAAATGCAAACTCTTTTCATTCTGAAGGGCACAAACCACGTTAGATTTCAGCCGTTAAACGCGCAAAAATGTCAGTACACCAGATAAATAAGCGCAACATATTATCAGTTGTATTGTATGCTTACAATACATATAGAAATGTGTTAATCGTTAACTAATATTATCGGATGGTGTTTTTCGACTCGCGCTTTGATTTAAACGATTGCATGTCTTGGTGGGTTTGCGTAGCTTATTGTCAATATCTTTACAGCTCTTTTTAAGACTTAATTTAAAAAGGTTTTCTTTTCTTCTTAATAAAAATTTTAAAGTAGTACTTTAAAAGCAGCGCTCACTTCACTCCCTTACGGGAATCGAACCTCGGACGTCAGCGCTAGAGGCTAAGCCCCTAAAATTGCGCCACGGCGTGTGGTTCGTTTATTTGACAACATGCAGATCGGGGTAATTACATTCACGGCATTCGTAGTCTGATTCACAATCTGATTGTATGGGTGGTTACCTACCAGGTAACGCTTATGGTTAGCCAGCAAGTCATCTCGAAGTGATCACTCGAGTGAACACAGCTTCACAAAAAAACAGATCCTTAACAAACTGCTTTTGGTATATTTTCCCTCAATTTTAAAAGGTTTTCTTTTCTTCTTAATAAAAATTTAAAAGCAGTACTTCGCCGGTGCGAAGCGCGGGGATTTGAGTGACTGACGCATACAGACATATTCATGAGTGCAGGTACTTCTGAAAGAAAGCACCGTGTAAACCTAAACTTTAAATTAAGTTCATAGACCTACAAAAGTTTGCCATTGATTTGAGGCAAGATTGCTTTTCTCATGAACAACTATACGTTGCATTCTTAACAGTAAGCTTGCACGGCTTGGTCATATTACAACCTGAGTGCTGAACTGACAATATCGTATACAAACAGAACTATAACAATCGTAATAAACAAACAAAAAAAAAAAGCGAAGAACCCTTGGATTTAATAAAAAGGCTCTTTCCTTGGCGAAGCAAGGAAAAAGGAAGACCTTATATGGCGTTCCGTTTATAAAACAGCGGAAAAGCTGTGTTAAGGCTGCTTCACAAAAAAACAGATCCTTAACAAATTGCTATTGGGATATTTTCCCTCAATTTAAAAAGCTTTTTTTCTTCATAAAAATTTAAAAGCAGTACTTCGTAGGGATTTAGATATATATATATATATATATATATATATACACATATATATACATATATACATATACATATATACATACATATATACATATACATATATATATATATATATATATATATATATATATATATATATATATATATATATATATATAGAGAGAGAGAGAGAGAGAGAGAGAGAGAGAGAGTGATATAGATATATATATATATATAGATTTAGATATATATAGATATAGATATATATATATATATATATATATACAGTAATCCCTCGCTATATCGCGCTTCGCCCTTCGCGGCTTCACTCCATCGCGGATTTTATATGTAAGC